>NW_006263708.1:39756-45027 GCF_000469605.1 Apis dorsata | reverse complement strand
TTCGAGCTTTAATTTATAGAAATATTAATTTTTGAATTCATTTTAATTCGGATCTAACCGAGGCTCGATATAATTTCGATGTAAATCGGGTTCCAATTCGAGACCCTTTTGTTAAAAGGTCGAGGAACGAGAAGGTGGAAGACGGACGTCAGACGTGAGACCCGGCATAAATCAGCCAGTGAAAAGATCTGCTGCCGTTTGCCGAAAATAATATCCTACGTGTCACCTCTTTATCGAGGAGAAAGGACCCCACTCCAACAACCAGTCCAGGACTCCGGCCCTCTTTTATTTGTCCGGTAACGGGACTCGATCCACCATCCTTCTTTCCCGTGTCGGGCCAAGATTATCGCGTATACTTTATCGTTTTCCACTCGACGTGGACAAACCATTCCTTCCCTTCTATCTTCCTATTTTCTTCGCTCTTTCTTTCTAATCTCTTCTTCATTTCCTATAATAAAATACAACATACTTCGAAACATACTTCGATACTCGGGATATCGAGATGTTGCGAAGACGAGACGAAGATGAAAAGGGATAATTATTCCTCGTGAAATTGCGTAGAGATTATTAAGAGAAATGTTTGTACATCATGGAAGGGAAGATCGTGTTTCACGGAAGCAGAGAAAAATTCGGAAGCGGCAAAAATTTTTTCCCATAAATAAAACGTCGAATATACATACATACATACACATATACATATATATATATATATATATATATATATACAACGTTATCAGATTCGCATGACGCGAACACGATGCACGCGTATTCCCATCGCGGCGCAGTGCTCGCCGTTTTTTTCAATATTTCCGCACGAATATATCCCACTGTTTCAGGGAGGGGGGGAAAAAACAGTGATTGAGATTTAAACACTCTGCAATCGACTGAATCTTTGACTGCCAAATTTGTAGTCATTTTTCTTTTTTTTTTTTTTTTACATATTTTTGCGCAAAAACGATTTTTGAAAAAGGAAAAAAAAAAAAAGAAAAGAAAAGATGGGAGAATTGTTAGATTAGACGAATAGTGGAATAGTTGCGTCGGTGTTTCGACGCCGATAATGCATAAACAAACGTCGCTCGTAATAACCTAGCTGATCCATCCAGCCGCGAAGCACATTGTATTCCACCTATTATTCACTAGATCTAATGCATTTGCAAATACAACCTGCTCCCGTTTCGTTTATCAATCGACGAGCACGCGATAATTCGATTATTATTGCTCCGCCTAATGATAAAAGTACATACCGATCGTATCGTTTTCATTAACGTCTGGATCATTGGCCGGGACACGGGCCGGGAAAATTGATGGGTTGGCGATCGATCGGCCGCGTTCCGCGAAGATTAATTACGGGAACCGACTCCGTCGATAAGTCATTTTCTCTTCGCTATTCGCCGTTTTTCTTTATCCGAATTAGTCATCGTGGAGATGTCGTTTTCTTGCCTCTCTCTTTTGTCTTTTCTCGAGAGAAAAAAAAAAAAAGAAAAAGAAACAAGGAAATCAAGAGAGACCAACGTCTCTCTCTGCGATCATTTTATTTATTTCGTCGAAGAATTCGTAGAAGCGAATTCTTAAACGTCGAGAAGTAAATTTTTCCGTATGCAGTTTCGAGGAAGGGAAAGTATTCGATTTTTTCAAAAAGTGAGAAAAAAAAAAAAGGAACAAGGAAATCAAGAGAGCAATTCTGATCTCTCTGCGATCATTTTATTTATTTCGTCGAAGAATTCGTAGAAGCGAATTCTTAAACGTCGAGAAGTAAATTTTTCCGTATTCAGTTTCGAGGAAGGGAAAGTATTCGATTTTTTCAAAAAGTGAGAAAAAAAAAAAAAAGGAACAAGGAAATCAAGAAACCAACGTNCGTATTCAGTTTCGAGGAAGGGAAAGTATTCGATTTTTTCAAAAAGTGAGAAAAAAAAAAAAAGGAACAAGGAAATCAAGAGATCAATTCTGATCTCTCTGCGATCATTTTATTTATTTCGTCGAAGAATTCGTAGAAGCGAATTCTTAAACGTCGAGAAGTAAATTTTTCCGTATGCAGTTTCGAGGAAGGGAAAGTATTCGATTTTTTCAAAAAGTGAGAAAAAAAAAAAAGGAACAAGGAAATCAAGAGATCAATTCTGATCTCTCTGCGATCATTTTCTTTATTTCGTCGAAGAATTCGTAGAAGCGAATTCTTAAACGTCGAGAAGTAAATTTTTTCGTATTCAGTTTCGAGGAAGGGAAAGTATTCGATTTTTTCACAAAATGAAAAAAAAAAAAAAGAAAATTTCCCTCCAATGTTTAATTTGATTATCGGTTTGGAGAGTTGGCGATCGAATTAGTTTCGAGCCGACGGCATTTTATACGTGTTGCAGGGAGGATAAAGTAAGGAACGAGTTTACCAAGTATTTGCAACTTCTTCGAACAAGCGAAATCGAAATAAGGGGCCTGAAACTTTAATTGTTGCTCGGGAAGCGTCGAGAGAAAGAGAGGGAGAGGGAGAGAAAGAGAAAAAGGGAGAGAAAGAGAAGAAACAGGCTCTCGGCTACTTACAGACGCTCCAACTTCTCTCCAACTAGTAAATTACTTTTAGTTCCGCTCCCCCCCCAGGCCGATGCATCAATTGATTAGAAGTCACTAGCTTCGTAACCTTTTCTGCAAGACACACTGATCATCGTGGAGTCGAACAGGATCGAGTTTAACAATGCTAAACGTTTCACCAGGACCGTTTAAACTTTGTATCTTAACCGTCTTTTTCCTCCTCGAGTTTACCTCCGTGGTGAAGAGAAAATCAAACTGAAAGAAGGAAAATCGTTCGTAAAAATACTGTTTCAACGATATTTGATATATAAAATTAAGTGGAAAATTATATTATGAACTACGAACGAATATAGTTTCAACTAATGCTTGTTAATTCGATATTTGTTTCGTATCCTAAAGCATTGCAGGTTTCAGTATGGCAGCTACCACGGGGTACTTTGAACAACAAAGTAATTAACGCTTGCGAACTAAGTCCATTTGAATTTGGTCAATGTAATTATCGATTCGTACCTACTATAAATCGAACCGTAAGTTATTCACCGTGATTCGTATTGAAACGTATAAATAGAGATGATACGTCTCTACGCCGATTAAAATTTCTACTATCAAATAAAATCACTCGTTCCTCTTCGTTAAATAATATATATATATATATTATCTATGTACTCTCTATAATTGATTTCTTATAATCCCTTTATCTCCTTCGTTACTTAACTTAATACCAAATTAGTCAACAATTCGCAAAGTATAAATGTGCTCGGAGAAGATACGATAAATTCTTCCCTCGGGAATTAACTCGGGAGGATCGTCTTAATGGAATCGGTAAGGGATCGAATAAAAGAACCGTTAACCCGGGACGAATTCACCGCCTTGGAAAGGATTTTTCCCTCCTCGTAATCTTTAACGAGCTTTCTGATCGAACACGCCCCTCTTTATTTTAATTTATTAAATACGATTACGATAATATTCGTCGTTAATCCCTCGCCGGAGGGGCGATCCATCGAATAACGAATAAGCGAAATTCCCGGATAACGCAACGCGTTAATTTTAATCGTGAACTATTTAAAAACACGCGTGACCATTTAGCGGCACTGTCTCCCCTCCGTATTATAAAATACGGGGTCACGAATTTTGCTCGACCAAGACAATTTTTCCGCTTGTAAAAAAAAAACGAGGATACGCACGATCTTTTTTTTTTTTTTTCATACGTGATTTGATTTCCGAATGAGTTTCGACCAATTTCTCGAATTTCCCACATTCCCAATCTGCGTATCGCGCGTTTAATTTAGTTTTTTTTTTTTCGATGGTTTCTGGTTAAATATCGAGGGATTAGATAGCCGACAACGGATATCACGAATTATCACGAATGAACGAAATTATAGCCGTTTCGACGTTACCTCGATTAGAAGAAATGAATTTTCCCAATGAATTATCGCCTTCAAATGTTACAAATAATGTATAAATACAATTATATCTATTCATCGTCCGATCACGATCTCACGGATAGATAACGCGCGAGCGTTGCAATTGTGAGAATTCACACATAAACGGGCGGATATTACCGGGAGGCATTGTTATTTGAAAATTCATACGGTCAGGAGCCGATTAACGATTTTGCTACCTTGCACCGTCCCGATAAATTGCATCGCCAACTGCACAAATGTTTACGACCGGATCCACTTATATAACAGTAATTCCGTACATGCGTTCGATACGCGCGATCCATGCGTCCCACGTTGCGTCCGTGTCGCGCTGGTCACGTATTATTACGAGCGTCGACAACAGCGAATGCCAAAAGAACGGAAGATAGAATCGAGGAACAGGGACACCGTACCTCGAACAGAGTATCGATATCGAGAAAAAAATAAAGAAAAAGAAACGATAATTTATATTACAATAGAATTATATACGTACCAAGGAACAATAGTCGATAATCTTCCTTTCTCTATTCGCTACTTTCATCTATTGAAAAACTTTTCTCTCGCTGAATAGATATCTGTGGCGTCCCGGTAAAATGAAGTTCCAAGCCAAGAAACGCATACCTCCGATGGCCGCCGAAGCGTTACAGTGCGCGTGCGCGACTCGGTCGCATTGTAACCTGCGCATTCTAGAAAATTCACTTCCACGCGAAACGTATTTGCACACGCGAAACGACCTACATACATACGACGCACCGGTGTACGGTGCGTCCAAGAAGACGGGTCACAATTGGTGCTCGAGGCGACGCGTGCCGGTCGACCGGTGCAAACGTTCGAGAAGTCTCGATTGTTCTCAGCCTATTCCGTTATCCTTTGTCTTCGTTCTATCGCGTAATTGCCGTTTTTCAAAGAAAATATTCTCGAAAATCCAGCGAAATCGAGACGACGAAATTGAGCAGTGAACGTATTCTCTCGTTCTATTAATTTAAATAAATAAATAAATAAATAAAGAGACGAAAGAAACAGAATTTTCTGAAGGAATTTACGATACCTTTGATGCAGCAATTATATATCACCTCGATAAATCGGTGAATATACAACTCTGGTGAAGGAGAAAAATTTATCATAAGGGATTCCAGCCGAAATGGAATACACGCGATATAACGCTGTAGAAGCAGTTTCATAAGAATAGTTTTCGCGATGTACAACGGCAATAAGTGACGACGAACGTGTGTGGAATTCTGGAAAAAGGAAAATGTGATCCACCTATGTGATATATAAGTGCTATTTGTAAAGCAGTGATAGTAGTTACTTTCGGAAGAACATAATCGACTAC
>NW_006263708.1:34632-39544 GCF_000469605.1 Apis dorsata | reverse complement strand
TTTTTTTTTTTTTTTTTTTTTTTTTTTTTTTTTTTCAATTTTTCGATTAATTGAAATCTTTAAGTCTTCTTTCAAATAATTAATATTCTTCGTAATCTTAAGGTATGGACACTGTAAAAAGTACTTAGCTGTAAAAATCTCCTCTTTTAACTTTCTCTTGATAATAATACAATTTAATTACATTCTGTTCCTTTCTTGGCATTCATCACGACAGAGATTTGCGTATCTCCGCATTGTCGCGCTTTTCATTTCCGCTTCTTTGAGAGATGATTTTGAAATTAAACCAATCTCGTCATGTACGTTTCAATTTCAAAAATTCATTGTAAAATTTAGAAATTAGAAATCTATGAATCGATCATTATATCATTTTTATTATCTGTTTTTACGTTATTACGAATTTCTTTAAATTTATTTACCGAAATTAAATTTCATCTTCGAATCCAATCAATTTCTTTTTTTCTCTTTTTTCAAAATCCTATATCATCCAAATGATCGGTTGCTCTTCATTAATTTGATGTGCAGCGTATCGAAAACACGTGCAAACGTAACTACGATATGTCAATACCAATCTACAGCCAAATAATTCCCGGATGACAATTTCGGAAGGAGAATAATATTTACACGTTTATTTAATAAAACCCGACAAACGTACAATTTCAATTTCTACGTGGGAATGAAATCCAGTGACCTTAGCAAATCTCTGTAAATCTCTGTCGATCTGAGTCAATCTTTGCCCATTGATTAAGTCGATCCTATCAACTTACTTCGAATTTGCACAACCCGAGCCATGCAAATAGTCGATGTATAATCAACTTGTTCTTTGTTGTCTATAATATAATCTCTATCTAAAAAAAAAAAAGAAAAGAAAAGAGTGATTTTTCTCCAATATTTTTATCATTTTTAACTAGGATATACATATCTGTGACGCAAATAAAACAATCAGAACTGAAATCCGTTCAAAATAGATAAGAAAAATGCTGCGTAAACGATCATTAACTCTTTTATTTGAACGTATCTTTCATTAGAAGGAATTATTATCGGCCAATGTGGATCCATGACACAACAGATTTCGGTTTAACTCAGACTTACGGTGCGATATAATTGGCCGTTCGTTTGCTTAGTTGTGCACAGTCGAGCGTGCTTACGTGCTTATTAACGGTTAAATTAAACGCGCCTCTGCCCTTCCACCCCGCATCGTCCTCTCGTACCTATTCTCTATCCAGCCAGAAAGCTTCCTTGTACCGGAAGTTATTCTTTTCTTATCCATCGACTTCACTTCAAAAATCCTTTCCATTAAGAATCGTACTTCATCTGTTGTTGAGTTTATATATAAAAATGTGTGACTCTGTATATTTATGAATTGAGGGTTTCGATTCTGTTTCGATTCTGTTCCCCTTTTAAAATTTGTATGTTCGATTAATAGGAGCCAAACGGAGATTTAATCTTTAGAAAACGATAGACTGCCGTTTATTATAATTTGTTATTTCGTTGAAAATGTATATAAAATAAAAATGATTAAATATATATATAAAAAAGATTAACAATAGATTTGATTAGCATAGAATAAAAAAGAAAATATTTGATATGTGAATATACAAATATTTGTGATTTGAAAGTTTTTAGCAGGCAATTAATTTAGAAAGCGTTTCGAATTTGGTAAACTGAACAGTGATAATTTAATAAAGTAACGATAGAAAGAATGAAATTGAAAATTATTAAGTGAAAAAAACACTGTATGAAGACTGCTCAAAGATCGAAAGGAATAAAAAAATTGTCAACTAAGTTAGGAATATTAAATAGCTTAAAATTAATCCATAAATATCAAGGTAAATTAAAGAATTAGCCAGGTGACGGGCGTAAACATTAAAATTAATTTTAATATAGTTTTACAAAGTTTTGCGAATTAAAAAAGTTAGAAACGTATGAAAAATCATAGACAAATCATTATATTGTGTACTGAAGTAATTACTCAATTTTAATTTATAAAAAGAAAAAAACAAAAAGCTTATTGATAATTTATAACGATTTAAATTAAAATATGATATTTTAAATGCTCGTTAAAATATTTAGAATACTTCTCAATTATCGATTGATAATTCTCTGCCTATATATATTTTTTTTTTTTAATCTACGTACACGTTTAAAAAGAAGATTTAAAATTTTAATCTATAATCGTTATACGTGCAAACAATTATTTTTTATACATTCGAGAATGAATTTTCTCCAATTAATATTCAATATTATTCGAACCGACTCGATAGAACAAATATCAACACGTATATATTTATTCTCCTTATATATATTTCCCTTTATCAAATGTATATTCATTCTCACTTACTCGTATTCTTAATCGAATCTTAATTTCACAACCTATCCAACGATCCACGTTCTTCGATCCTTAACACCGAGTCGACTCGAGTCGACATTTTAAAAATTTAAAAATTTCGCGGTGCTTTTATTAATTGGAACGAGGACGGAACAACAACTATTTATTGGAAGTCCTCGTGCCGCGGAGGAGGACTCGGCGAAAAGAGAGAACCGTTTCGTTTACGACGGTTACCCTATCGTGAACGCGTGACGCGAGAATTAATTAACCCAGATGGAAGGCTCGTTTGAAACGGGCCGATTGTTTCGCCTGCAGGAGGAACGCCGGCGCGTTTTCGTTCGCGTTTCGAGGAGCGAGGGAAATTTCGTGTACGCGCGCCAATCTGATATTCACCAGCGGAGCGTGCCCTCTCCCCCCTCCCCTCCCCATTATACCGTAAATTACATCTCGTTAGAAGTGACATTAACCGTGGTAACTGGCCGATGTTAATTACGCGATCCCCGTGCTTCATTTTATACCGTAAATTCTACAATATTGCAACAACCGAGGATTTCGACGACACCAGAGGCGTCGCACTTATAATTTACCAAATAATTAGAATCTCGCGTTTCTCCCCTCCCCGATAATTAAAACTCGCGTTTTACGAGTGAATTTTGTTTTCAAACAAATTTTTCTTCGCCCTGTTTTCCTGATTGTCGCGCAAATCAAGGGAAGATTAAACTTTGGTAAACTTTTAATAACAGCCTCCGGAGAGAGTTGAAGAAGGAGGGAGGAGATACGAAAGATTTTATATTATCGCGGTAAACGGTGAGCCCGTTACGACGGAATCGGTGTAAAAGGTGTTTTCCATAAGCGACGCGAAATAGTCGATCGAAGGCATCCGTGTGATCGTAAATGAAATCCAGGGTCAATTAAGTGGAGGGAATGGATCTCGGATCTCGTAACCCAGTCAAACCGGTAGCGAGTGGAACGAAAGAAACGGACGCCTATCCCGCGCTTCACCGGCGTAAGGATCGCATACGGGAACGCGGTTCTAAAAGGGAAACCCTGCGTATTTCGCTGAATTTCTGCCCGCCAAGTTTTTAGACGGCAGACAGCCGCTCCGCGGAACACAAAAGGGAACACGAGCCGCGAGAGGAAACGCCTTGGCCTTCTCCGTTCCGAGCATATTCTGTGGGAAACGTCGTGTCTCCGCGTCCCAGCGTCGATCGATTCGTAGGCATCGCGATACCGCTCTAAATCGAATTCGAAGTAACATTGTCGCGACAGGAGAGAAAAAGAAAAAGTAAATTCGCAAAGAATCCGTTACGCGCGCGAGAGTCGAGTAGATAGAAATTGATCGAGTAGAATGATATCGATTAACACGCGCACGAACGAATATTTCAAGATTTCAATTTACAAAAGTAACGTAGTGATAAAATATCGGTATATCGGGAACAAAGCAATAACGAATTCCTCGATGCCGTTCAAACGTGACGCGCGTCGGGAGGAAAAACATTATTTACTCTCAAAGTGGAACACGCCATCGACATTGTACTTCGATCGCGTATAAAAACTATCTGCATCCCGGAACGCCGCGTATCGTTGAGCATTCACCGATAATCTCGAGCGAAAGCTTTTCCCCGCGTTTCAGAAATTATAGAAAGTTGTATCCGCCTCGAAATATTTTTATCTTTAACTTCCTCCTCCTTTCCGTTCGTTCCATCGTTCGATCCACGATGTCGAAATTACCCGAGAATATATTATATAACATCACGCTCGTGAAAGAAATCGTACATCGTTGATTTACTTTGCCCGAGAAATGAACCACCGTGGTCGGTTAGGATGAAATTTCGACATAAAGATTAGCACACGGCGGTCGATTTGCGGTAGACTTATTCGTTTGTTTACGCGCGGATTCAATGACGCGAACGTAATTTGGCCGAAGGGAAACGTTAAAATAGAGGACGACGAGGAGATTCTGGCACGAAAACTATATTCGCGACGCAACAAGCGTCGTTGTTATCGCCCCAGATCCCGGACACATTTGCACTGCAAACTCGTCGTTCGTCGTTAAACAAAGGATTCCCCCTCCCCTGCTAAATTTCAATTACATCTCTTCACAGGCGGGATTAAAATTAACGAACGTCTTACAGCAATTTACGGAAAGATAACGAAGCGGAATTAGTTAAAATCTACGCTACGCGTGCGAGTACTTGTCAAGTTGGCAATTATATTTTCGGTTAAAACGATCGCAACACGCGATTCTATCGATCCAATCTTCCATTTTATTTATATATAATAATTTTTCAAACTTTTCCTTTTCCTTTTTTTCCTTCTTCTCGTCTAAGAATTAATATAACCTAGGCCAATTTCTTCTCTATTCCATACGATAAATCTTGAAGGAGATTTGGAACGCGTTCTTTTCCATATTAGCGAAACGATTGATTTCCAGAAAGCGTTGGGACGAGCATAGATGGAGGGAACGGAATAAACCGCTTTAAAAGCACTTCTGTTTGCCGACTTGGCCGAAAATAAACCTTCAACCGATGGTTGTGATCGATCGACGCGCAATAAAATATAATACGTAACAAAGTTGGAAATGGC
>NW_006263708.1:28725-34394 GCF_000469605.1 Apis dorsata | reverse complement strand
GGTGGCGGAATCGATTTCGTTACGAGGATCGGGCGGGAAGGGGAGGGGAGGGGGGACTCGTGCGCGAGCTATATATATACACACACATACACGCGCGCGCGCGCGCGTGTCGAGCAGATACTGGAGTATCTCCGTACTCGAGCTCCCCTCAGAATATTGAAAACTTGGTTCCCAGTGGCTTGATGTCGCGGCGAATTTTTATTTCTCTATGGATCTCGGTATCGAAGCGAGTGGAAATTGGCCCGATACGAAATTTATAAAGATATAAAGCGATAACGATTCGCGAATCGTTTCGTATGAAAAGAGAGGAGGGGGGGAGAGGGGCCGTTTAAACGAGATAGAGGTCCGTTTGACGGAAGGTTGTGATGCATTTTAATTAAAAATTATTTATTTAAATTAAAATTCTCTCCCATACGTTATTTACTTTATCACCAACCAAGGATTAAAATTAAAAGAAGGATACGAGATCTAATTATTTGGAATAGAATATAGATATAGGATTAGTCTAAATTACGTTTGTGTTAGATTTGGGTCAGGTGTATATATATATATATACCGGTATATATTTCCGATTCTGCTCTGCAATTAAATAGATTTCAGTTTATTCGGATTTATTGCTTCAGTTAACTAGTGGTTGGCCACAGCTTCCCTTGCAAACGGATTAATAAAAAATAGCCGGAATCTAACGCGATGCGAGTCGAGTCGGATCCAAACTCGTTATAGCAACGATGAAAAGGAATTATTATCGTATCGAGAGAGAATAATATTAGGCTGTCATAAGTCGGATCTGTGAGGTTTCTGTCTGAGAGAGAGAGAGAGAGAATGGAAATAGCCGCGTGACGAGAAAAGAAAGAAACATAGAAAGAAAGAGAAAGATATAACGAGATATGAACGATGAACGATAAAGCTTTTAACGCTGGCATAGTCCCTCTTTCTGTCGAAAATACCAAACGGATTGCCTTTCGGCCTACCTTATCCCTATGGATTACTCGATGCTCATATTCGTTGAAAGCACTTCGATGTTAATAAACGTTCGCGCCATATCTACGCCGTATCTGGTCCACCAGCTTCGATACCAGGCCGATATATAGCTACGCGATACGCGCGGGAAAACTTATTTACCTGGCTCGATTGGAAACCAGAGTTTTCCATTCGGTTGTTGCGCACACCTTTTACATACAATCCGATATTGCTCCCTTCGTTTCGCCTCATAATTAATTACAAAATATCAATATAAAAAAAATATAATCCTTCTTTAAAATATTCGTCTAAACCTAACCTTAACAGTATATAGCAATCGTATATATATATATCTTTCGATAATACTTTTCCCTGTCATAAGACGAGTTAAACTTAAAAAAAAAAAAAAGATAACAGATTACACAACGAGATAAAGCTACGAGACACCGCCATTGTCCGAAGAATTACGAGATATCATAGTGGTTCGAACGGAGTGGTTCAAAAAAAAAAAAAGAAAAATATATAAATCGGTGGAAAAAAGGAGGTCAACCCTTTTTTCGCCGTGGGAAAATGCCAGCTCTAAAAAACATTTTAACCTCCTCCTCCTCCTCCCCTCCCCCCTATACTCGTTATTTATCGTTCTCGATCGACATCTCCTTCTCTTGTTCCTAAAGATCTATCTACAATATCTCCAATAATACTCGAATAAATTTATTAAATTCGTTACGAGATTCGTAGAGAAAGAAAAGGGGAAGAGGGGAAGGGGAAGAGGGTAGTGCAAAGCCAGCCACGGCGTAAAGGAAGGGCACTGCATCCGTAGCAATGATAAAGGGTGAAAGCACGGTTAGGACCGCGTATCGTCGGTATGCGGCCTACCACCACGGTACTCCATTATGATTATTGGAGAGGAGGTAGGCGCGCAGGCAAAGAGGCGCGCAGACAACGACGAATCCGCTTTATTTTAACACGCTGAACCGTGCGCACCGCACACCGCGCATCGTAATGCGAAAAAGCATTGTCCACGAATGTATACCATAGAGTAAACGAAATAAATCCTAGAAGAGAAAACAACTCTTGTGGTTCTTATTCACGAATTTTTCTTTTTACGCCTCTTACTGGATATATATTCGAAATATAATATTAAATATTATTCTTTTTCTCCTTCCTTCGATGATCCACAATCGCGGGATTCGCAATTACCGATAAACGTGACGGACATAAATATCGATCGTCACGCCAGACTCTCCTTTTTCTCGACTAAAAGAAAAAAGAAAAAATATAATAAATAAATTTCCCTTCAATCGACGCAATTAAAGTAATTTACTCGATTCGATACAATTTTCCCTTCGTGCCTTGGCTTGCTTCCCATTTTATGAATTTTATTAAGAAATCATTAGGACGCGCGAAGAATTGTCGACTCGATCAGGAGAACGCGTGGCGATCGATCGATCGATATGCAAAAGCAATTATCAGTGCGGTCAATCAGAGAAAGGAGGGGGGAGAGGGGCATTGTAACACTGGAAGCGGGGCAACGCTTCTCAATCAGGGGTAACACGCCGCGAAGAGGTGACCGATGTCAACGGTGCTTGTAAACACGTTGTTCAACTAGCCGCCTAGATTCTCATCCGGTCGGGAACACGTTTCCCGCGGAAAATAGAAAGCGGTGGAAAATTCGCGGCATCGATATGAAAAAGCGGCTGGTCTCGCGACGCTTCCATCGAGCTCCATCATATACGATTGGACGCACGCGCGTCCAAATGTTCCTCCTCTATTTTTACGAGTATTTTTTCCCTCTCTCTCTCTCTCTATAAAAATGGTGTAAACTTAGTCGTGAAGAAACGAGGGAGAAACGAGTATAAATTTTTTGTTTGGTGAAAAAGAAGTAATAATAGTAAAAAAAAAAGAGAACAAGCTTCATAGACGGAATGAAGAGGGGCAATAACGTCGCATATATATTTTCATCATCGATGATATATAGAAATTCAAGGAAATTGGCGAAACGCCAAGCGAGCGGTGTTAGCGGGATTCGTGGTTTAAACCCGACGCCAAATACATTGTCCCGCAAAAACGGTTGATTTATTATCACCGTTCGGAACCACGGTGATTTCGTCCCCGATAATTTCCCTCTCCTCTTCATCTAATACTCTCCCTTTCCCCCTACTGCTACTAATTTCGATACGATTATTTCTTTAAATTTCCTTTGCTCTCCAACGGTGAGACTTGACTCTCGGCCACCACTCGAGTTAATGCCGTAACTCAAGCGGTGACTCTTCGGCATCACTGGGATTGTTGAGGCAACTTGAACGGCGACAATATTTATTTATGGTTGATTTTTTTAGAATATCGCTTCGTTCCTAAGCTCTTTATGTATAATTTTATGAGGTGTAATCTTATCTTATGAGTAATTATCTTATGGTAATCTTATGAGATCATAAGATTATCGAACGCAAACAGGGTGCAAAAAATTAATCTTTTGCGTTTTAACAGTGACTCTCCGGCACCATTTGGATTGAACGGCGACAATATTTATTTACGTTTGATTTTTTTAGAATATCGCTTCTTAAAAAATAAGAATAATAGACAATGAATGTGAAAGCAATAGTTCAAGCGAAGACATCGCAGAAGACACGGAAAATTCCAAATCGGAAAATATATCGCGAAGAATACAATTTGTGAAAAATTTGTAGGACTGCAAGTATCTTCCATTAGATTTTTTTAAACTATTTTTTACCAATGAATTTATTAATGAAATAGCGCACGAAACAAATAATTATGCGATAAAAAAGTTAGAAGGAAAAATACGACTGCTCTACTTGCCCTAACAAATCTTGGTAATTTTTTCATAAAATATCACACGAAATAACAATATAAATTTTAATATTCGATAAATTTAATCTTTGTATGTAAAGATACATAAGATATTAAAATATAAAAGTTTTTTTGCGTTAATTTGTGTGTGAAATCATTATAAATTACCTGTAAGAAATTCCACCACGAGTCTGGAGTTGCTAGTTCGAGCGAAACAGGAGTGCAAAGGGTTAATCCTCCTCCTCTTCGAGACTGGAAGACTCGATCCGTAAGACGAGAGAAATTCGAATCAACCATTATTTTTGGAAAATGACCTCCCAGCTTCTTGCCAGATCCTGCCCGTCATTCGCATAATGGGCGCGGAGCTTATCCATTAAAGACAAAGAGATCAATCGTTCGCGGTGCAAACGATCGATCCTTCCGAGTTTTCACGATTTTCGAAGTTCGCCTGTCTACAAAGTCTTTGTTATTTCTTCTGCCCTCTAGTTTCTTGTCCATATTATCCCCAAAGCATTCGCAAGTATTCAAGGCCGCTCTATCCATCGATACACGTCGATGATTTATGACAGCGAGGGAATCGATAGATCTATCTCGAATCTTGGAGGGAAGATAGGTTTGCCATTCGATTCTGTTACCCTTCCTCGTATATTAATTCGCTCTACCGATATCTCTCTTTATTTTTTTTTTCTTTTACCTACTCATCGTTCCCACAAATATACAATAATAAATTTTCGATCGATCGTTAAACCATCAATTGACGACGATGCAATAATTCGAATATATATTTTCCAATAAGAGAAAATTCGAAAACGTGATGCTGGTTTCTTTTCTCTCCAATTACGTTCTTTCCGACGAGCTTATTTTCGATTCTCGAAACTCGAATGTTATTTTAACGTAAAATTATTAATTGTCGTCCCCGATAAAGCGGTATTACTCTATATCGATAGTTTCCGAGCGAGTGAGCGCGCCCCCTTCGAGGAGAAGGAGAAAAAGAGGGAAGGAAGGAACGCGGCGAATAAATCTTCTCTCTCTCTTTCTCTCTCTCTCCGGATCCATGAATTTTCTATCAACGTAGAAATTCTTCCGCCATTAGATCCGCTTTATTAGACTCTTTGGACGATGATTGGAAGAAAAAGAAGGGGAGGGGGAAGGACAGGGGCCGCCCCGACACTTTTCCAAAACTCGAAAATAATACACGAGATGTCGCGCGACCGACAAACTTGCCGGGGAATAAAATTTAATCGCGCAAACCGCAATGGCAAGAACTTGGTCGCCCCCAACTTTTCTCCACACTCATCGCGATCAATAACCTCCCCTCTTCCTCTTCCTCTTCTCGGGAAAATTGTATATTGTAAAGAAAAAGAAGAAGAGGGGGAGGAAGGAATTAAGTCGAGAGACGTTTGCCCGTCTTTTTTATTCCATCTATCTGTTTATTCGTTGCAACGAGGAATAAATACGCGGGGAACGATATTTTCTTCGAAGCAAAGGTGTCGTCTCGAAGAAGGAGATACGAATGTACGATATATCTCGTAGGATACGTGTAGACGAATGGAAAATTGAAGTAGAAAATTTGCTTGGTCACGTTGCGCGAAGCTGTGAAATTTCCTTGCATTATGTCACCGGTGTCAGTTCCAAACGTGTATGAAGCGTGGCCATGAAACCATTCCGGAGTAATGGCAACCCCTCAAGTCGAGGAGATGGTACACACGATTTTCCATCTTGTGTGGAACGAGAGATTTTTATAGGACGAAACGATGATCCACACGTGTTACATGTTTGAGTGAGTGTTAAAAGAAAAGTTTGAATAATTTATGTTTTAATTTATTTTATATATATATTTGTGTGTGTGTATATATTTGTTCTTTCCTGCGTATATATTTATGGATAGACCATGGTTAAAT
>NW_006263708.1:20494-28642 GCF_000469605.1 Apis dorsata | reverse complement strand
TATATATATATAGTGTATACATATTTGAGTTATATTCGTGAATGGTAACAGCATAAACGTAACAATACACGTGATTACTCCATATTAACCATGTTGTTGCAACCACCAATTCTCTTCTCGATTACAATCTACAAACCGCAAAGTGGTTTTTGAGCAAACTGATCGAACTGACGTTCGCTAGCAATTTGTCGAGTCGAGGTATGGATCGAAAAATCTTCTCTCTTCTTTTATTCTTTCTGTAAAAAAAAAACCTCTGTTCTGGCCTCGAAATTTCACTGTTAAAAACGAAACGACTGGCGCGTTTACATTTTCCTTTTTTTTTTTTTTTTTTTTTTTTTTACGTTCAAAGTAACTTGCTTTTTAACTTGGAATTATTCCGTGCTCAAACCGGGCTTAAAAACCTTATTGGGCGCAACCGAGGGCGCAAATATTACACGCTACACGCTATACCAGGAACGTCATAAAACTATAAAGTGAAAACCATAACTATTCGCCTGTTATATCGTCTATTTGATAGACGGGCAGAGTTACCAGAAATTTTTTACGATTCCATAAAATTTTCAACGATAAAATTTTCAAAAATAACGACCACGCGCAACGATACGAAGCAGGCACGAAAATCACACGAAATCGAATCCAAGCTCGATATATCGAAGTTTCTCGCATCGCAGAAAAGAAAAAAACAATTCCTTCCCTCGTGAGTAATTACTCCTAACTTATAACACGATTGTTTCGCTCGACGAGGAATTTTTATTTCCCTCGAGAGCTCGAACGATTATTATTAAAAAGAGAAATCTGAATCCGTGTTTATATTACGTGTCGCGTGGAACGAAGGGAAAATAATTATCGGACGGTCGATAAAGGACCATCGGTGGAAACGCATCGTTTATTAAAGCTTATCGGGACGGGAACGAAGTAAAGGACAAAATCGAAACGATGCACGTGTCTTTATCGCGTTGTTGGCTGTCCGATAAGGGCGGTCACGGGCCGAGCGGAGTCGGTACGTGCGTGTTCACGGCCAATTTCTCTCCTCCACCGAGAGCGCTATACTCGAGTTTGTATACACTCGTTTGTAATACTCCGTCTATTGAGAATTTTTCTTTTATCTAAATACGGGGTTAACGAAAACCTTTCGTTGAATGCAAAACGGTGAAAAAGTTACCAATCAATAGATTCAACTTTTATCTTTTATCTCTCTCTCGTTCCATTCACGGTAAATGACCCCCCCCTATTGCGAGTGTCGAGACTGTGAAATGGTTTTTCTTTTTTTTCTCTCTCTCTCTCTCTCTCTTTTTCCTTACCGGACGAACGATCGCGCTTCCGCTTTCGTACATTTTCTTTCCCCCTTTTCACGCTGTTCACTTACCAGCGAACGGTTGGCCATTTGCAAATAGCCAGTTTTCGCGTAATAACAGCTCGCACAACCGACTATTAGACCGAGTAATAATGTCCAAGTAATCGGGAGAAATCACGAAAAGCTTTCGATGAATGACCCGTTGCCTCGGCACTGCACCGCGAATTAATCCGAGTTAAAGGGGGTTGATTTTAATTCTTTCTATCTTTCTCTCTCTTCCTCCTTTCCAACTCCAATCTCCTCGAATCTTCCTCCATTTCGTTCCGGCACCGTTTGTTTTTCTTCTCGAATTAATTTATCATTGACGTCGCTCGAGCGACGAAGAGAGTATTCGAGGAAAGAGTAAAAAGTATCGTACGCCCTCGTCGAAAATTCTAGGCAAGAATTATTTCCAACCTCTCGAAATAATAATTTTAAATAAGAAAGAATTTTCAAATGGGAATTTCTTTTAAAAACTCGGCCGACGATCGACTATTTTGGGTCCTTTCCTCCCTCAGAAAATACATATTTTAATAAATTTACGTGGAAATTTATATAAGAATGTATCTAAACTATCTCTGGGCTCGTGATTGGCAATAATAATATTTCCTTGTAAAAAGTATTCGGTTTCAAAGTTGCAGCATGTTGCAAGGTTAATTTACCCGGCCGAGGACGGAAGGACGGAAGGTCGATGCGCGAAACATGAGGATGGTTTTCAGAGTTTCCCGATACTCTCCGCATACAACCTTATGAACCTAATTGCGCGACCGATCCTCGTATGTACGACAGTTCGAGCACGCTCTCAAAGGATCGAATCCCTTGGCGATAAAGCCAAACAACGAAAACTTCCGTCACTTCGTTTGTCTAAAGCTCGACGTGAAACTTGAACCACTACGAACGCACAATCATTCTCACCCCTAATCTATCGCGTATTTTTCCTGAATCTGAAAATCTTCACGTTGAAGATCTTCGCGTCACGTTTTTATTTTCTAGGATCGAACGTGAGAAATGCGAAGGATTTCGTGTTTCGTTCAATGACAATGTTGTTTCGTAAAAAAAAAATACGTACGAAAACGATAGATGAATAGATAAAGTAAAAAAAAAAAAAAAAGAAGAAGAAGAATTGACGTTGATCCGATGCGTTGTTTCGCATGCAACATTTCATGATTTCACGGGGAGCGTGGCTGACTTTTAACTTTTCGAAAACTCTCGATACACCTCCGATAACTTAGCATGAACCGAAATTTACGTTACGGTGCGCCCAGCATTATTTATCGAGCGTTCGAGGCCAAGCTAGTACCACATATACACGCGCGCGTGCATACACACACACGGAGGTTTATGACTTCTTCTCTTGCCGTACGAGCCGTTCCAATTGCCAAGAAAATGTATATCTCTGCCGCTTCGTAGTTGCGTGTTGCGCCACGTGCGGTCATCGTAAATGCACGGTTCCTGCAACCCGAGTTCCAGACCGTGCATACCGAATCGATTCACCCGATACGTTTGACACGTTTTACGCTAACAACACGTTATCTCGTAACCAATTGAAAAAACGAACGTAACGAAAATTAAATCGCGTAAAAACTAGTATTTTTCTTATTTATCTATCCGCCATTTATACTGTGTGGATATTTATGCCTCCTCGTTAGTTTCGTAACGATTGATTAATAATAAATTAATTAAATTCAAATTTCAAACGTATCAATTATTTGACTGGGACGAAACGAATCGTGGGAGGAGAAACGTCGATATCCCGAGAACATCTGGTGTTTAAACGATATTAACGCGTCTCGATATCCGATACGTTGAAATAATTTCATCCGCGTGAGAAATCTTCCGCTTTTAAAGAAGAACTCATTTAAAATGAAATTCAACTCTCGGAACGAGAATCATCCAACGAAAGCCACGATAAGATGGACGAACGGAAAGGTGGGAGGGGTTTTTATCTTTCACGTCGTATTATAACGAGGACGAAAGTTGGCCAATTTCCGGCCAGGGATTCGATCTCTCCCTCTAATTAAAATATCGCGCGAGAAATGATCGAAACTGGGTGTTCGATCGGTCGAGTAGCGATTCGAAGTCAACGAAAAACCACGCCATTATTTTATGCTCGTTTATCTCGAACGCCGCGCAACGAGCAACGTGTGCGTCTATGTACGTACGTAAGTATATGTGTATAGATGCGGTGTACGTGTATCGGGCGCATCAAGCGGCCGTATACCGGTGCATATGAGATATCAAAGTAAATTGACACAGCTTTACTTGACAAGCAAGCTAAAATTGCTAAACACTTTCTGCGCGTTTAACCGTGCGCCTGTATAAACATCCGAATATATTTACATTGCAGAATAAGTTCTCCCACGGGGATCTCTCCATACCTGGCCCTGGCGGTGTTGTCCTGTCTACAGAAATGGAATGGAATCGGACCAAAACTATGCGACGTTGTCGCGTGTCCATACCGCTTTCTTCCCCCCGTAATCGAGCGCGGTTTCGTATTACGTCGTTAACCATAAGCATTTCGTCGTCGTTAAACCCTAAGCAACACCGGTTGCTACATCGATCTCTTACGCGCAAACGTTTACCATTCCCTCATATAGGAAAGAAGAATTAACCATTCCAATTATTGTTCCCGTTCTTGAAAAATTTGTACACGCACCATCTTTTGGATACGATTATTTATTCAATACGAACATTTTCACGATTTTTTCTTTCTTCTTTCGAAACGCGTGTGTGACATCCGTTTTTAAATTCAATTTGGGAAAAAAAATTCGAAATTGTTCTCTCTTTCTCTCTCGGTTAAAATGTACAACTTTACGATTAACGATCGCGGACAGATGAGTACACGTTTTTCCATTCGATTCGCGTATTTGCATTTAATGAGGAATACGAGTCGGAGGGAGGGATAATGAAAGAGGGGAGCAAATGGGCGATTTGGCGGCGGGGCCCTGGACACGGGAAATCAATTTTCAAGGCGCGAGGCGGGGACAACAATTGAAGAACTTGGCGCAACGAGTTGTAAATGCACTTTCGACAAGCGCGTGAAAAGCCCTCGCGCGCGTGATAAATCATCGCCCGTGAAAAATATCCCAAGCAAGGACGGGACAACAACTTTTTCTTTTTTTTTTTTCTTTTTTTTTTCTTTCTCTTATCTCGAAACCTTTCGATCGAGAAATCGCGACACGGGTCCTCCTCCCTTCCCTTCCTCTTCTTCTCCCCTTCTCGCGAGGCAAATGTTGGAAATGTAAGTATACATAATATCGGAAATGCTAATAAATCGATCAACTTTCTAATTGATTCGAGGCTCGGGTAATTAATCATGAGTTCGATCAGGGATAACCGTGACAAACTTTAGTTCTAGTTTTTCTTCCTCCTCCCCTCTTTCGTTTCGAAAAATCGATATTATACACGAAATATGGGCTTATTTAACGGTTTTACACGGCCATGGATTAATTGTACATTAAATAGGATAACGAAGCGAAATTGAGAGATTAATTAAACGAAAAAAGATGTAAATAAAGGGAAGGGAAGAATGGCGAGAGGAATGCGATAGAATTAAATTCCAGCCAGAAAAGCACCGAAATTTAAACTTTAAGATTTACTTGCGTATTTCTCAGTTCGTATTTCGCGCGAAAACTTGTTTCAAAGTATTACTCGCTCTCTTTAATTTAACAGAATAATATATATATATATATATATCCATTTTGAAAACGGCAAGCCTAGTTTGCCCGTTTTAAAAACAGCTTCGGATAAACGGCATACGCATAACAGTTACGCAATTGATTTCGAATCAAGCGAGATACTGTCGATTAATGTCAATGTAAGCGATATTTAAGCTAATTGCCGAACCGGCCGGACCAGTCCTCGGTGCAATGCTCAGAGCATCGTTCTTCCATTGTCCGGTTAGGATAAAGCGATTAAACAGTTGATACGATCAATCCAAATTGTTCAGGTGTCAGATGTGTCGATGTGTGTGCGCGCGCGTGTGCAAAGTGGGATAATATACATATATGTATATACGGTAAAATCGTACGGGTGCCATTGTGTCTGACCTGAGAGAGCAGATACGTACTCAAGTATGTAAATTATGCGGCTCGACACGTGCGGTTAATAGTTGGTCGCCTCTCCTTTTCTACTCTATGCATCCAGCCACGAGATATATATATATATATACGTATACACGCATTATATGTCTTCGTATATTTCATCCCTAAAATCTTATTTTTCACTTTTATTTTTTAAATCGTATATATATATATGTCTTCTTTCAAATTTCGAATTAATTTGCCGAAAAATTTATCGTATTTTTGGTTACATAGTTATAATTTAAAAAAAAAAAAAAAAGTGAGAATTATACGTAATATTCGGTTAAAATATTTCTCTTCAAATTTGAGAACGTATACAACCCATGTGAAACATATTTACGTATGACGCGAACCACGTAGATCGAGGACGAAAAAGAACGATCGTCCCTTGATTTTATTTTCAATCGTGAAAGTAGAATGGCTCGGGGCAATGTTGGAAAAACATTAATCCGATGAGGGATCAATGTTCCGTTCAAACGTTTCCCAGTGAAATCGGGGTTTTCGCGCGGGGGGTGCGCGTGCGGAAAAAAGAAAGAGAAAAATGGTGGACGGATCGCAACGACGATTCAACCGCGATACTTTGTACGCCGTGTTACAAGAAATACAAAAAAAAGAAAAAATCTCGCGCGGCTCGCAACAACTCACGACGCGTCCAACGCGCGACGCGCAATTTTTTATTCCCCCTTCCATCCCCCTTCCTTGTACGAAAAACAACAACGACACGACGAAAATATTTTCCGAAAAATTGCTACTCTTCTTGCCGCGAAAGATTTATTTTTTCCCCGCGCGGATTTCAACCCGACTCGAAACTCGGAAAGAGGGTATTTAGAGCGCACTCACCATTACGTTAAAGATGCGACGTCCCTCGTGCTTCGGCGCCCGACACGAGCATTCCTTCACAGCCGGGCGACGTCTCCGATGGATTCACGACAGCTCGCACTTTCCACCAATTCATAGTCGACGCACTTTTCTCCGATTGCCCCCGATTTCTTTGCGACACACACACACATACACACGCGACGATCCTTTCCTCGTTTTCCTCTCCCGCAAAATAATTCACTGCGTGCGATCGGTCGAACGACGAAACGCCGACTGCGAATAATACACGGCACGAGTTTACGTACACGTGTTTACATACACTTCTCGCCCGACATCGCGACGATATTATCGTATTTCGAGCGAACGAATAATAATACGATAACGTAAACGTACGAGTGTAATAATATAATAAATATAAACACACGTGTCGACACCCGTTTTCCGCCGCGACACACGATTCACGACGGTTCAACGGTTTCTCTAACGTTTCTCCCTCATAATTGCGAGATAGAGGTGTATACCTGCCCCGTTCAAAATCACGCGAACCATCCCGTCGGAATGGAATCCATGGCCGGAGGCATCGAGGAGGCGAAGAGCGCGCGTCGAGGAATCGAGAGGGAGGGTTGGATTCGAGTCGAGTCCGAGTCGAGGGTGCAGGACGACGCGCGCGACACTCGAGCGGCGGTTGACGCGACACTAGAGAGAAAATCCGGAGTCGGCTTGCCGCCACCGGATACCGGACGTCGGGGGCGCCTGCGCCCTTCGCCGCCACGAGAGAGTGCCGCGAGATTTTCGTGGGACGCGTCGATGCGACGCGCCAGTCTGGCCCACGACCATTTCGCGGGCGGACGCCTGTCGTCCTCCCGTCAAATGTCGTTAGCCTTCTTTGTTTCGCGACGCACCTAAGACGATGGTCCATCCTCCCTCCACGAAACGAGGAGTTCGAAAGGGAGGGAAAAATAAAGATTATTATCCTTTGATTAATTCCCTCCAACGTTATTAATATCCTCGTCAATTTCGAGAAAAATCAAGGAGAACTTGCTTCGTATTACTTCGCTTGAATCGGATTTTATAAAAACGATTGGAATAAAGGGGAAATTGGAAAAATTCGAATATATATATATACACGAAGAAACGTTTTTGAGAATAATGATTTTAAGAAAAATTGGTTAACGAGCGCGTCTAGTAAATATTGGTAATATTCGTAAGGTATAGTACAATGATGGGATTACGGGTTGGAGATGGAGGCTGTTGGTAACGAGCGAGGGTTAGCCGGGCCGAGTTCGGCACAGATGCAGATAATGGAATCGTAATGCTATCGGCTGATCGATGATAATTCTGCATCGTTCAATGGAAAGCCTGCCAAGTATAATGAGCACGCGAGGAACAGCGAGCTTTTGTGATTAACAGATTCGGTACACCGTTTCTCTCGATAATGTTGCACAGCGATCGCTCGAAATCGTCCAACATAATTTCACCACCTGTGAATAACTATTTCCTCGTTGTAATCGACGAGAGAAACGAGCTTTAACGCGTCTTCGTCCCAAACTTAATCTCAATCTTAATCTTTCATTTTTTTTTTTTTGTTTATCGAAATTTAAATATTTACGCTCGTTGGATTTCGAAAAATTCTGATCTGAAAAAGAAAGCGCATTCGAAGGAATTTCACGGGTCGAACGGGTTTCGTTTGTATAAAATTATTTCGCGTTTACTCGCGAAAGGAACGCGCGATTCAGGCTGCCTGAAATTTTCAATGACCGGCCCCTCGCTATTGCTCGCATTCATCTTCCTGTTTATCGCGTATTTGCCACGGTCACTGGTGCACAATGGGTAGGGGAAGGTTACAATTTCGTTCGTTGAACAGTGTCGACTCCCGTTTCGAACGTTGCCGGGAACAACGAGCACGTCGACGTG
>NW_006263708.1:18110-20420 GCF_000469605.1 Apis dorsata | reverse complement strand
CGTCGTGATGAGGAATAATAGGACGGGATGATTAAAAAAAAAAAAAAGAAGAGGGAAAAATAATAATAGTTGTTGAGCGTTATTGCGTTCGCGATACAACACAGCTATTGGGATCCGTCATCGATAGGTGAGCGCAATTTACCGTTTCACGGTTATGTCATTGCCTCGACGCAGGAACGATTACGGCTGCTTCGAATTGCCGGCCGTAAAACGAACTTCTGCTTTAATCCGACATAACATTACGGCTCGTCGAATGGGACCGGGTGTTTCTCATTTTCGCCAACCGGGGAATATCGGATGCTCGATTATTGCGCAATCAAGATAAATTTGGCAACACCTATTCAACACTCCTCCCATTCCATTACTTCTTTTTCCATGCTACTCTTTTTTAACCTAACCTAACCTAACGTTCTTCTGTTTCGTAGATGATTAATAATTATTATTTTATAATAATCGCAAGCATATCTTTTTATAAAGAAAATACGAATATCTATTGAAACCGATTTTATTTTCTTTTCCAAAAAATTCAATAATCCTCCTTTTCACTATTACTTTTTTTCAACGTTTTTTAATCTAACGTTTTTATTCTGAATTCATTATGGAATGGATTCTTGAATAATCGTAATTAATAATTATTTTCGTAATATTTTTTATAAAAATCGATCGAAACCGTTTTGCGATTTGCGTATTTTCTTTCCAAAGGACATTCAATAGTGTTACTCTTTTTCAACGTTCTTTAATCTAACGTTTTCATACCGAAATGGATTCTGTTTCGCGAATAATCGTAATTAATAATTATTTTCGTAATATTTTTATAAAAAAAAAAAATACGATCGAAACCGATTTTGCGACATCGATGCCGAAATACTTGCGTATTTTCTTTCCATTCAAGTATTACTTTTTTCCAAACGTTCTTTAACGTCATCCTTGCGACATGGACGCCAAAATACTCGTGTATTCTTTTCTCTCGAAAGGATGTAAAAGTCGAACGCGTATAGAGTTAAGATTATGGGGTAAAAGTTACTTTAAATATTAGGGGTTTCTATCCTATCTCTCTCCGCCTCTTGCGGGATTTCTGCAAAGTTTATTACGTGCCATAATCCCTTTTCCCTTTTACGATAAAGTTCGGCTAACGGAGAGCGATGGCGTCGTTTAAGCCGGCAAAGCGTCGTATCGCAGGACGAGGTTTCGGAGGGGGGAGGAAATTAGCTTTCTTAACGATTCTCGGTTCAACAAAGCTACCAACGCGCGAGAAACGAACGCGTTGAGATAATTATATTAAAGCGTTACGTGAAGAGGCAACAAACGGATCGTTCAAACATTCGTTCGACGAGCAACTCGTCGAGATAAAATATGCTCTCGGGGAAAATGGAAGGAACAATGGCGCGACTTCCATACGTGACTTTATTTACTTTATTATCGTGCACAGTATCGCTGACAGGCAAATCATGGGGGGAGGGAAAAAAAGGAAGCTGAGCGAAAGAACGGAAGAAAGAAAGGGAGAAGCAGAAACGAGATTAAACGATATAATAAAAGCACTACTTCTGCTGGCGTACTACACTTGTTGTTTGCGAAACGTTATTAATAATCAACGAAAGGGCAAGTAAATACCACTACCCTTATAAAAAGCCCTTTCAAAAATATGCTTCGACCAAATTCTTTCGTGAAACGTCGCGTTGCTTGTTTCCACGAAAGTCGAAAAGTGAATATAATCGAACAACAAACAATTATATTATTATACATATATTACGATTTCGAATATGGAGAAACGTATCAGAAAAAAAAAAAAGTAAGAAATAGAATAAAGTGAGAAAACACGGTATATCTCGTGAGAGAAATATTAAACGAGATATTCGCGATGTGTTGGCCGATTCACTACCCTCCTCCCATCGAACAAGGGTCCTCTTACGAAGCTCTGGCAAAGGCCTCGTTTCTCCTTTTTACACGTCACAAATATCGTAAGAAACGACGATCCGTCGGTTCACTTGCCCCTTCCCTACCACTTTTCCTCGGAGGCGATGTACTCCCCGATTTCCTCGATCACCTCCATGATGCGCGTCCGGTACATCTCGGTGGCGCGGCACTCGCTCTCGACGAGATCCGGGCGTCGATCGCCGTACACGNAGTGCTCCAACTTCTCGGTCGAGCCGACGAAATACTCCTCGACCGCCTCCTTGGAGAGCAGCATAATTTGCATATTGGCGACCGCGTACGCCAACGCCATTGTTCTCGTCTCCTCGCAACTCTTCACGAATTCCTCCCGCGGCAAACACTCCTCGGCGACGAGGCCCTCGACCGACAACTCCTTCC
>NW_006263708.1:10226-18074 GCF_000469605.1 Apis dorsata | reverse complement strand
CCGTGTCGTAATAGACGTCTAGGAATAGGTCGCGGCACTCGCGCCTCACCGCTCGGGAGGTGGTGAGGAGGAGGGCGGTCTCGAAGTCGTAGGCGGGGGGGCTGTAGCGCAAGAATTGGAAATCGACGAGGTAGCAACCGATCGGTTCGCCCTCGCCGTCCGTCTTGAACATGATGTTGTTGGACCACAGATCCCGATGGCACATCACGTTCCTCCACTTGTCGGACGGGACCACGAGCTCCGGCAATCTCGGCACCCATTCGCAGATCCAATCCTTTATCGCCCCGGCCTCGCCCCTCCCCAGACCCTCGTTCNACGGCGGCCAACGGATGTCGAATCGCCGGCCCTGATCGGCATCGCCATTCTCCCGGCGTTGCGCGCGGCTCTCGACTCGTCGCGTCGCCCACCGAACGCCGAAAATTTATACGAAACTTGGGCGTTGTAAATACGAGCGTTCGAGGGAAAACGTTGGAGAATGATTCCTCGACAAACACCGTGTCGTCTTATCGGTGCCGCGAAACTCTCAGATAAAACTACGGAACGATGCGTTGATTGGGGAGGGGTGGGGGAGAGGGAGAGAGAGAGAGAGGTCGGCGCGAACGGTTCAATGAGGCATTGTTTCGACAAACAATGTCCCGATTCTAATAATTTATACATCCCGTAAATCTGCCGGAAATAGATATGACGAGAGATGTGCGCTCCGCGATTTATTTATTGTTTTTAAGGGGAAGAGAGGAGGGGAAAGAAATGTTGCCACGCAACGATCGCGTGCTACGTTTCGAAGACGATATTTCTGTATAATTATAGTGATTTATTGATGTACAATAAGTTAGTTATCTCGAGAAAAATTTCTATGAATTAATCGTTTTATTATTGGAATAAAATTGGAGAAAAATTTCTATGAATTAATCGTTTTATTATCGGAATAAATAGAATCGATGAAATTTCGATTTTTATCTCGGCGTGAAATTCTTTATTCTCTTTTCTAGAGGTTTCGAAGTGGATGCACGAGTTTCGAAGTTTGAAATTACTCGAGAAAAAGGGAAAAAAGGATATTTTGGAGTCATTGTTGGAAATAACGAATAAATATGGAAAATTTTTTTCACGAAATAGTAACGAATCACGGGAAAAAATACGCGTCTGTATTTGGTGTTTGCAAAAGGAAGAACTTTTATGGATACGCAAAGTTGAAATATCAGTGGCAATAAATGGATTATCAATTGACGAATAGTTTTAAATCTTGGGACAATATGAAAGAGCAAAAGCGTAACGTTGGTTGGATGAATTGTTCGAGGTTTTCTTTTTTTCCTTTCTCTCTTTCTTTTTTTATCAACGCTATATAGTTATCGCGTTAAAGTTTCGACGAGAATGGAAGAGTTATTAAATAAACGTCCAAAACGTCGCTTTTGGCGTTCGTATCTCATAAATTACGATCAAACACGATCTTACACAATTAAACAAACGAAACGAGTTGGATAAATATTAGAAGAGCGTCGAAATGAAAATCCGATTTATCGACTTTCTTCGTGAACAACGCGGTTCCTCAATAAAAAATCCAATTTTTCTTTTTTTTAAATCATCGAGCAAATACAAATATATTTTTTTTTACACCGATAACAATCTTACAATTCTCGATAAATATATAGTATTGTACTTTGTTCCAATTTTTTCTTTCTTTCTTTCTTTCTTTCTTTCTTTCTTTTTTTTTAAATTAATTTCAACGTTTCCGCTTAAATCCCTCGAGTGGATAGAAAGCATACAACGCCTGATTTCTTTTGGGAATGCTTGGCAATGCTGATCCTTAAGGGATTAATGTCGGATGCGCTTTTAGCACCGCCAGCGTGGACGTGTAAATCCTGAAACAAATACGATATACCATGGAATTTTCCCGAGTAGATGTAGTATTCGCGCGAAAAGAAACGCGCGAAAGTTGGATCGGGAAATACGCTTAATTTTTCCACTTGGAGAAAAGGAATTGCATACATGCTCGTCGAAATTGTTCATCGTGAGTTTGTGACAACCGCTTCATTTCATTTTATCCATCTTTTGTAAATGTAATAATAACCTTCGTAATTCATTTGAAAAAAAGAAAGAAAATGAAGTGACGAAAAGAGAGGCTCGTTTCCGAAGAGCTACCTCATAATGATCGAATTTATTCGCCAAGAAATACGAAATTCTTCTTAGAAAGGAAGATCACATTTTGGATATCTCTTCTTCGTTACTTGACGCAAAATTTTCGAAGGGCTACCTCGTAATGTCGAAGCCTTGGTCGAATTTATTCGCCAAGAAATACGAATTCTTCTTAGAAAGGAAGGTCACACTTTGGATATCTCTTCTTCGTTACTTGACGCAAAATTTTAGAAGGGCTACCTCGTAATGTCGAAGACTTGGCCGAATTTATTCGCCAAGAAATACGAATTCTTCTTAGAAAGGAAGGTCACACTTTGGATATCTCTTCTTCGTTACTTGACGCAAAATTTTAGAAGGGCTACCTCGTAATGTCGAAGACTTGGCCGAATTTATTCGCCAAGAAATACGAATTCTTCTTAGAAAGGAAGGTCACACTTTGGATATCTCTTCTTCGTTACTTGACGCAAAATTTTAGAAGGGCTACCTCGTAATGTCGAAGACTTGGCCGAATTTATTCGCCAAGAAATACGAATTCTTCTTAGAAAGGAAGGTCACACTTTGGATATCTCTTCTTCGTTACTTGACGCAAAATTTTAGAAGGGCTACCTCGTAATGTCGAAGACTTGGCCGAATTTATTCGCCAAGAAATACGAATTCTTCTTAGAAAGGAAGGTCACACTTTGGATATCTCTTCTTCGTTACTTGACGCAAAATTTTAGAAGGGCTACCTCGTAATGTCGAAGACTTGGCCGAATTTATTCGCCAAGAAATACGAATTCTTCTTAGAAAGGAAGATCACATTTTGGATCTCTCTTCTTCGTTACTTGACGCAAAATTTTCGAAGGGCTACCTCGTAATGTCGAAGCCTTGGTCGAATTTATTCGCCAAGAAATACGAATTCTTCTTAGGAAGGAAGATCACGCTCTGGATACCCCTTTCGTTACTCGACGCGAGGCAAAATTAGATTGACTGCGTTCCACGAAGGACCGAGAGAAGTATCGGCCGATGCGCAGCCGATATAATTATTGCTGATCGAGTGAAGCGGCGTTCGTCCATGATTCCCTGCCGACCGACCGTGCATCGTCGCTTCTCGTCGATGTCGACAGGAAGAAGAGAAAGAAAATAGGATCCCTTTGAATCACGATCAAATCGTGATCAGTGTGCACGGCGAGCGTTATTTATTCGATTTAAAATTAACCGAGATCATTAAGCGTCTTTTGTTGGAAGGAAATCGAGGTAATATCGATGTTCGAGCAACGAATTGATCAAAGGAGATTAAATATTTATTCGAAGAAACCAATTCGAAATTCGTGTCCTCTCTCCCAATACGATTAATATTTGAACAGGTGACGGTTTTTTTCGTGCAACAAATTCACTTCGTTGGACTCCGGCCATCGTTAAACGGCGAAAGTTTGTGGCCGAGACGACTTTTTAATTGGCCGGCAACAACACAGGACAACGCCGCGCCCTCGTCTTTTTTATTTCTTTCCGTGAACAATCCCTGCCGTGAACAACGAAGAACGCGGCCACAACAGTCCGAAACAGAATTCTGATTAATTGACGTGGCTTTAATTAAACTTTTAATTAACGGGGCGAAAAAGAAAGAATTTAAAAAGTCGCCGCTTGGCCGTGACCCTGGTCGATTAACCAGCCACGACGAATATCTGGCCACGTTAATGCGCATAAATTTGCAACGAAATTTCTCCTTCGATCGAGATTCCGTCTCGCGAGTTGAACTTTTGATGTTCATCGACGCTTTTCTGCGGAATAACGACCATATAAACGAGAACGTCGAGAAAATTGTTGCAACCGAGAGGTTATGTCGCGTAAAATTAATATTTTCATCTGTCGCGAATATTCGATATGATAAATTGCTTTCTTGATACGTTTAATTCCATATTTATTCGCCATATTATTTATATCGCATTTAAAGGAATAATATTTTCACGGTATATTTCACGGTTTTCACGAACAATTGTATCGCATTCGCGAGCACGCGTTCTATAGGGAGTGTATTTCTAGGTTATATAAAATCCTGCTCGACTTCCTTTCGTTACTTTACTATACCTATGAATTTGAAGCGATCTCTCGATACCCTTGCATGAAACTTGATACCAGCTAGAAGTAGTAGGTATATTCTCGTACCTCCTTCTCGTGTCTACCCAGCGTATTCGAAAACAACGAATCGAGTATCGCGCTACTTTTGCTCGAATATGGCAAGTGGAAAGGTAGAGATACAGTTGATACCAATTCGCGATACATCCTCGAAGATAATGGATAAAATTGTCTACGCTTGGGAGAAGCGTATTTCGAAATTCATGGTAACGAAATTAAAATCGAAATTATGCTCTCGCGAGAGACGTTTTAATTAATTTGCAATACCGATTTCCAAAGCGGAAATTACATTCGAAATTGTGGTTAATTTGGCTTCGAATTTTCTACTCGTAAAGAAAATATTTAAGCTTTCCAGTTAAATCCATTAATGTTTGTTTAATGCGTTGTTTGTATTAATTATTAAATATAATATCGTTGAAAAGTGAGATAATGGCATTAACGAACCATTCGACGTTGGAAATCCGAGGTGGAAATTATGATGATAATCGTAAAACGTAAAAGTGTGGAATTCTCGATGCATGTTTAATGAAGGTTTTTCGAACCAATATTGGTTTAAATTCCGTATATGCAGGAGCAAACGTTATATGCACATCTGAAACGATTCCACCGTTTCTTTCGTTGATCTGTCCGACAGCGTGGAAATCTGTATTTAAGTCGGCAAAAAGATAGCCAAGGATTAACAGAAAATATACTATATTGGTTAGAATATAGAATGTTGATAAAAATGATCGATCGAATATAATTTTATGCGAGGAAATAATGGAAAAGTTATCAAGTTTGTATTTTATATATAAATAAATTTTAACTTGGTTTTGAAATTTGAGAACAAATTTCACGTGCCACTTCTTTTCAAGTTATATTCTCTTAATTCAAAATCGAAATTTATACAGCGAAACAAACGTAGGAAAGAATTGGCACTCGAAATTTTATCAAGTTTTATCGAAACATCATGATATACGTCCATCATGGTACGATCATTTATTTAATTTTATATTTTCTTATTCGAAAAATATATATATATATATAGTTTGAAAGAATTCAATACAAGGTTTTTCTTTTCCTCAAACAAATATTTTTTAAAGTTATGGAATTGTCATTTCATTTCTTCCTTTACTTTTGTAAATTATCGAGGGAATACATTTTGTTTATAAATTAGATGAAGAAAATAAATATAAAATTTAGTACAAGTGGCGCCATCTCGCGTTTGGACGCTGGAAGTTCCTACTAGTTACTAGCAAAGCAGGATATGCAAGGAGGTATTCGTGACGTCACAGAGAAGGAGATCAACGTGCGAGAAGGACAGATAATATCCCCCACCATTTCGAAAACGCTAAACATTAAAAATTGATTAATTACATATTTTTTACTAAAAATTTCTACACCTTTAGGCTCGTATCTTAAAGTTGAAGCTTCGCCCAAGTTTCTCGTGTTAATTTTAACGCGAAATTCTTTTTAATTATTCATCTATCAACAATTATCCTAGACAATGTTTCGATCGAAATTTCCTATTTCGTAACCTAGTAATAAATAATCGATTTGTTCGTTTAAATGAAAGCAGAAATATGAACAAAAATTATACGTGAAAATAGAGGAAGGAATAACGTTTCAAATGCGTGTATTTATATTTATAAATAAATTCTATAATAATGAGGAATTAATGAAAATCGTGTTAGGTATTAGCGGCGTCGGTATGGTCGGTAACATTAATCGTTAATAAATAATTAATTAAAAACGAATTCGCGTCGAAATTGACGCGAGAAACTTGTATAGAGTTCTAACTCTACAAGTTACAAGTTTAAAAGTGCAGAAATTCTTAGTAGAAAATTAAATTTTAATTATTTATTAACGAATAATGTTACCGACCGTACCAACGCTACTGATATGCAACGAATTTTTCATTAATTTCTTATTATTATAAAATTTATTTATAAATATCTATATATATATTTGAAACGTTATTTCTTCTTCTATTTTCATGTATTATTTTTATTCGTAATTACGCTGTTGTTTGAATGAATAAATTGATTATTTATTACTTGGTCACGGAGTGGGGGATTGCGGTCGAGACGCTGTTTACGATAAACATTAATAAATTATTAATTAAGAAAAATTTTGCGTTAAAATTGACACGGGAAACTTGTACAAAGATTCGACAAGAAGATGCGAATTTAAAAGTGCAAAAATTGTTAGTAAAAAACGAATAATTAATTAATTTTCAATATAGAATTTTCAAAATGGTGGGAGGTAGGTTAGTCTCTGTCCTTCTCGCACAAGTTCTCTCTTTGTCCGTGACGTCACGAATACCTCCTTGCATATTCTGCTTTGCTAGTAACAAATCGAAGCTTCCAGCATCCAAACGCGAGATGGCGCCACTAGTATTAATTTTTCTATCGCTTTCTTTACACGATTTGTACACAAAAATCACGCAATGATATTTCTATAATATTGAAAGAAATATGTCAGATAGGAAATTAAATTTTTTCGTTTCTTCAGATTGAAGAAGATAATTTTTACGTTAAATTTTAAATTAGTAATTCAAGATTGAATTGAAAAATCGATGTTATTTATTTATACATTGTACAAAATACATATAGTATAAAATAATATACAAATATATAAATATACATTAAATAATAAAACATAATATACAATATATATATTGATTAAAATACTTCAAAAAAATAAAATCAAACGTATAGATTATAAATATACGAAAATTTCAGATGAATGATATAATTGTTATCGTAAATGATAAACGTTCTTACTTATATCGTCGTTTAATTCGATCGAATAATAAATCGATCGTTAAATTATATAGAAGAAAATAGATTCGTCCAACAATAGACTCGTTTTAATTGAGACAAATCGGTTTCTCCTGTTTCTCCTCGTCAATGATTAATTCAAAGCCGGAGCGAGAATAAAATTCTTTGAGTTTACTGGATCGATGATACTTCTTGTCAGGGACATCGATTTGAACCCTGTTCGGTCGACCGTACGAGTGACTGGTAATCATCGGGATCTTGAGACCTTTATTCTCCCTCGAGATTTCCAACCAAATAAGACTCTGCTTGATACGATCGCAACGCGGCTTGCCGGGATCGAAACCGTCCACTTTATGAAGACGCTCGTACGCCCATTTCGTGCTGTCCTCTTTGTTATTGTTAAAATAAGAGATCGAATGTCGCGGAGCGAACGGTTCCAACTGAAATCAATTTCTTCCTCCGAGTGTATTGCGTTTCAGGATGATTTTCAATTACGTATTAATACTTACACGGAGGATTTATCAAAAGGAAAGAATTTCTTTTCAATCAAATTGAAAATATTTTTCAAAAAAAAAATAACTGGTTAAATATTAAAACAATGCAAAAGCTGCAAATTTAATCGAATACCAGAATTTTAATCTTGCATACATCCCCCGAAATATTAATACATAGACGTGGATAGGATAGGACGTGATATTTGATCGTGGATAAAACGGTGCATCACCCGGCCGAGATCTGAGACAGCGTTATCGAACAGCGGAAAGAAAAGAAAATTTCGTCCCGAATAATAGATTTCCCGGGCAATGCGGGAAATGGTTTTTCCGTATCTCTCGTACCGAGA
>NW_006263708.1:9125-10164 GCF_000469605.1 Apis dorsata | reverse complement strand
CTCTCTCTCTCTCTCTCTCTCTCTCTCTCTCTCTCTCTCTCTCTCTCTCTGTCTCTCTTCGCGTTAATTATTAAACTCTCCCCGTATTCGTTTGGAAAGTTCTCTTACCACGGGATAACACTTGAATGCTTTTCGAATGTTCTCGTCTCTCGCCCGCATTTCCACCCAAGGAATGATGTAATCTGGCCGATACATTTTCTTATCTTTCTTATCTTTCCGCAGGGAGAGGAACGATTTACAACCGTGGGAATTAACTGGGAATTTCCTATTGTAACGAGGAGGAAATTGTGATCCTTTCGTATAAACTGTCGTCGAATAAAGTGAAGATGTCACATCTTGCGAAACAAAAGGGAGAGAGAAAATGAAACTCGTATTTTAAAAGGTACGTACGAAACGGTTGGTACGAAAGAATGGAGTTCTAGAATGTGTATGCAACAATAATTTTATATATATATATATTTCTTTTTTTATTTTAGAATTCAATATTTATCGTCGATATTTATTTATCACGGAATTATTTATTACAGAAATCCTTTTGATACGATCACAAGAAAAAGGAAAAAGGGGAAACGAAAGGAAAGCAAGTTATACAAATATAGTTAAAGATAAATCAAAAAAGAAGAGGGAAGAACGTGAAATACAATCGAAGGGAAAAAGTGGAATAAAAGTTTTCTTTCGATTGTATCTCGATCCGATCCGAGTATTTATGATTAAAAAAAAAAAAGAAAAAAAAAAAGTTCAATCGAAAGAAAATGGAGTCTTCGTTTTCTTATATCGTTGTTTAATAAGTGCCACGACACGCCATCTTACGAAATACGCAACAAGTTCTCCCGGATAAATCATTAGTTCGACGATTTTATGCGATGCGGCGCTGCTTGTATAATTCCTATTACTAATTTTTACGGAAATAAAGATAACCGAAATTGAATTTGAAAGCGGCCGTTAATTAACCACGATCAAGAATTGCCGATAAGCTGTTTTTCCTTCCGGTTCTAGGATTCGGTCAACTTTCGTTAAATCGATTCCCATGTATTCGATT
>NW_006263708.1:6528-9066 GCF_000469605.1 Apis dorsata | reverse complement strand
TTTTTTTTTTTTTTTTTTTTTTTTTTTCCCCACTCTAAAATGTTTTCCAAATGTTTTTCGAGAGGAAATTCGAGGATATTCGATTACACAGAATAAAATCTTTTATTTCTTCGTATAAAATTATTTATATTTAAATCTACGGGATCTATAAAAACATGGAAGCTCTTTTAAGCGCGTTGTATCGATGAAATATTATATATATATATATATATATATATATATATATAAAAAAAAAAAAAAAAAAAAAGTTGTTTCATCGTGCGTATGATAATTCCATGGAACGAGGAGATAATAAAATAATTTGAATTTATATGAATATAACGTGCTAATTGAATACTTGGTTACAAAATAGGTGTATCCTCATTAGTAAGAAGTTTTGTAGCGGAGCTAGGTAAACGTTTCTTTATACGTTAATTAAAACGATTTTTATACGTTACCGAAAGGATATTAACCACGAATGAAATAAAAAGAGAGACAAAAGGCCATAAACGAGGAACAAAGGAAAGGAATTTTTCACAATTTCAGTTCTTCGTAAAGCGGAATAATTGCATGGATACATAAATATAAATTACGTATGCCTATTGCTACAGAGGTTCGTACAGCGTATTCTCAAACGTATTCTCGTTCAAGGTATAACCGAATACATTAAAGGATACGTATGTTAATGACTTCTCTCCAACGATTATTTCTCTTTGCACGTATATAACCGCGTGAAATACAGTGACAATGATAACATGGTAAACGTGGATCTTACATCTGAAAACTGTTATCGCATGGAATAAGCACTCTCACGAAAGAACTTTTTTGTTCATTTCCCAACATTATTCGCGATAGCATTTATCAAACGATATTGCAGAGCGGGTGAGAGAAAATGTTCGTGCCTGCCATACCGATTTAATTCGAGACTCTAAATAAATTAATTTTTTACTTGTCTATATTCCATAAACATTCGACAGGTTTTAAAAACGATTAAAGTTTCGATAAATTACATTTTCATTCGCGTCAAACGTCCGAATTCGTTGCGATTAAATCAAATTACTAGAAACATACATCCAGAGATTGGTTCGATATCTGATCTATTCGTGAATCACGTTCTACGATTTACCGACGGGATCTCTGGTTTCCCCGCTAATCCATACACACGTTCGTTCTATATTCTGCCACATTTCAAAATTGTACGAGGAGAAGAGAACGCGTGACTAAAGTGGTCGAAACGGAATTAACAAGTGAGAGAGAAGTGGTTCNNGAGAGAGAGAGAGAGAGAGAGAGAGAGAGAGAGAGAGAGAGAGAGAGAGAAAGAGAAGTTGCACTAAAATCTAAAACTATTCGATCGTAACGCACGTGGAATAAGATAAAGCTTGGAATATGGAGAAAAATATAGGATGCGAGAAAGAAAGAAAGCACGGATCGATAGGCGATCCTTTACCTCCTTGCACGTAAGGGAAAGGAGGTAAGCTAGCGCTTCCTAATCTCGAGCGAAGCATCTTGAGGAGGTAACGAATCGGGAGGAGGTATTTGGCCAACTCGGATGTATTTCTACGTCGGCCAAGGAGATCGCGGAGCGGAGTCGGATATGGTATCGGTGATCCTGTAACTCTTCTCCGCCGTGTTACGGAACGTGGCTTGCGCCCAACATCGGTCTCGAAGCGAAGCCGAGTGAAGAGAGAAAGGGAGGGAAAGAGAAAGGGGGAGGAGGCGAGAGCGAGAGAAGAAGAAAAGGAAAGAAAGGAAAGGTACGATAGAGCGCGAATGGAGGGAAGGAGGAGGAGGAGGAGGAGAAGGGAAGGGGACATGACTGAATGTATCGAAGGAAGGGGGTAACGGGAAGTAGAAAGTGGAGGTGGAGTTAAGGAGGAAGGGGAGTACGCGGGGCACGCGATACGACACACGGGGCAGAGTTTAATCAGGTTCGACTAGTTAGTTGACAGGTGCGAGCGTGGCGCGCGCGCAGCGAGGAGAGCCGAGCGGCCTCCAAGAAGCGGCGTGGCCCCTTCGCGTTCCAACTTTCAGCAAGAAACGTTCGGCCTGTGGACAACCACCGGACGCACCGATCCAGACGAGAGAGAGAGAGATCCCTTCCTTCTCGATCCACTCTCGTACCGTATCCGTTAAACGCTTATAATTTTACAACCGCTTTACACGTTTTCCAATTCCTTCGCTTCGTATCGATACAAATTCGAAGCAAATTTTCTCACTCCCCTTTTCGAGTAATTGTAAAATTAAGGGAAAAGATTTATACAGCGTCAACGATCGTTCAATTCTAGCTGTCGAAGCTGTACACGCGACATCTTCCAAGAAGGTGTCCAAGACCTATGCAAGTATCCGAAAACGAAGCGGTCGGTTAGGTTCGAGTTGGTTAGGAAGGCAGAGCGTCGGGTGATTTACAAGCGAAATGCAAATAAACCGCTCTTTTACTGTTATTCGGAAACATGCCCCCCCGATTTTTACCGCGGCTACGACGACGACGGGCTGCGCCTATATTTACCGAGACACCGAGACCTTTTCTCTCGTTTTTTCCCACGCGCGAGGCGTGACCTC
>NW_006263708.1:3548-6227 GCF_000469605.1 Apis dorsata | reverse complement strand
CGCGATCTCATAGTCTCCTAGACCCCTCTCCGTCGCCGAGCCGATCGGCGTCGAATCGTTCGTTGGTTCGTTCGGGGCGTAAGCGTTTTAACGGCCACGTGTCCTCTCTTCCATACCGTTAAAGCCCTCCTACCCCCGTCTACCTAATTAATGGGACGTCGTCCGCGCCGCGGATATACACGCCTACGGACAGAGTTCGCGCGCACGTGCCACGTCACGCCTAACATTCGTCTCACTCGCTGTCACGCTATTCACCTATCGCGTTTCAACACTACTAACACTCGGTAAATAGGCATACGCGTGCCACGTGCTTCACAGCGGCCTCTTAGTTCTCACGCTTCTCACTCGTGTATACGAGTATAATTAGCTCGCTCGGTATCGTCGGACTCGAATCCACGCAAATCTTGGAAACAGGGGCCCGTATACGCATTCTGCGCGCCAGAGATTTTCCAACAGAGAACGATGTATATATATATATATATATTATATATGTACCATTGCTATTTGCTTTGTCGCGTCGACACCCGAGGCGTCTGACAGGATTAAGCATCGATATGTTTTATAGCCTTTAACCGCGCCACCGGGAACGGAATCTATGCGGGCCTCGATTGTGCGTGGTAAAACAGATACACCCGATACCGGCCGTGCGATCGAGCAAGATATCGAATCGCTCGTGCTATCGCCCGCGTTATTTACGTCTCCATTGAGTAAATACCTTCCTCGTATACCTTCTTCGTATTTTATCCCTCGGGTTGCGCGTTCAAGTAAAATATCATATCGCGTATATCGATAGATAGATACATACATATATTCTTTCGTACGTCGCAAGCGAGCCCGTGCGAGCGAGACCGTTGCTCCTTTCTCCCTTCCCTTTTCTCTTTGCGCGCGTGAAATAAACCGAGGCGAAGGTAATTCGATAAATAAAGCGGGGTTTCGTTTTACAAAGAAGCGCGATTTAACGGTACGTCCGTACGTATAATGGTATAAATTAGATATACCCACGTCGTTTATCATTACGTTTCTCTTACTTTTTTTTATTTATTTAAACCAGCATTAAAACAGCATTAAAGCTGATTATTCCGATGTAATACGAGAGCGAGGAGAAAGTTATTCGTCACGGATTATAATAACTCGTTACTAGACCGAGCATCTAGACGGGTCTCAGGCATCGACTTCGTTGTATGAAATAAAATGATGAGAGCGGGAAGGTCGAACGTATCGGTACTCGAGCATCGCATATCAAAATTGCGTTTAAGTCGCGCAGTAGGTTAAACACCGGTTGTAGCCTGGTAATAGGGACATGCTTGATCGCCATAAGCGTTTACGCGATTAGCGGTGTGTAGTTTGCGTGGCGTGGTGTAGAGGCGCGCGCGTACGGTTTGAAGAGAGAGAGAAAGAGAGAGAGAGCAAAAAGGGGAAAAAGAAGAAGAAAAAGGAAGAGAGAAAAGGATGCTTAAAGTGCATCCAGTAATATCCAAATTGCGTGTTCGAGTCACGCGTGGTGGAATGATGAATCCCGAGCGAATTCGACAAAGCATTTTTTGCATCGTGGGACAAGCCTACCTGTGCCAACGTGTCCGACAGGATGAAGGAACGACGAGAAGGGAGAGGAGGGAGAGGAGGGGAAGAAGAGTGCAAAGGAAACGAAAGAAGAAAACAGACCACTCTGTTAATGCGAAGTAATGGACGAAGCTAACTCGCGAGCTACACAAATAATAGGCTACCACTCAGACGACGACGTGTTTGCGAGCGCCGATTCATTCCTCCTCTCCCTCCTCCCTTCGCTCCACGCCGTTCCGGCACACCTCGACAAAAGTCGCGCCACGACGCTTCGGCTGACATTCGGCTCGATCGCGCAACATTCGAAAATGATAAAATGCGTTTTCCACGCATCGAGATATTCGAATCGGCCGGCTCTCGATCCTCGATATGCCTCGTGGCACGCGTTCACGGTAATAAAACTCGTGGCCGAGAAGCGATTTCTTCCAAGTAGTAACTGTTTAGGGACAGTTAAGAGATAAACGGAAATACGTGGAAGCCAGAAGGGGAGAAATGAGAAAAGAGCGCTCGGTTAAGATTGTTCTTCTGCTGGTGGTGTATATATATACATATACACCGGTTGTATCATGCGGCGACCTCATCGAGGAATTCTCATCCTCGAGATGATGGTACGGAACTCGTCGTCGTCGCCGTCGTTGTCGTGGCGAGGAGGGGTAAAGATGGATCGAGAGGGGCCCATTTAAAAAAAATAAATTTCTTTCTCTACGTCATTAACATCGCTTAAAGTCGTGAAAGATCGATCGGGGAATTATCGTAATCGCTAAATTCCGATACCTGTACAGAGATATGAAAAAAAGGAGAGAAAGAAATTCTCCATAATATCCGTATTAACCGAACAGCGCACGCACGCGGAAGCCAGAAAATGGAAGCGAATTTTAATGCGTAGTCAGGGTCATATTATTCGTGGCAATGCGCCCGATTTACCGCACTTCGTTCTACATACATGGCTGCCAAGTGCACGACACGTATAAAATACTTCTACATCCGGTTGTTCCTGATTTCGGTGGAGAGATCACCGGTGCGTAGAGATGGTAGAATCCTAGATGAGCGCGATGGAAAAAGATTACGCGGTTACGTGGATTAATGGGAAGCGTGGTAAAGTAAAATCGTTCGCTCGAG
>NW_006263708.1:0-3405 GCF_000469605.1 Apis dorsata | reverse complement strand
GGAGTCGGTGATAAAACGAATCGACCGATCCTCTTTCCTTTTTTTTTTTTTTTCTTCCTTTAGAATCTACTTTCTTCCTCCTCCTCCTTTTCCACAATTTCTTCTCAAGATTATATTTTGAAAATTTAACGAGGGGAACAACGACGAAGGAAAGTGAAAAGGAAACGATGGAATTCGATCCGTGTACGAATAGGTTTATTCGAAATGCATCTCGTTATTCGTTGCGGCGATGGGCGTCTTCTTCCACTTGGCTCGAGATTCGCGAGTGAACGACGACCTTGGCGTCGATCGTCCTTGGACCCGAGGGGAAATCGCGCGAAAGTAATTTTCAGTTCAACTCCTTTCCTTCTTCCTTCCTTTCTTCCTTCCTTTCTTTCTTTCTCCTCCCCCCTCCTTTTTCAGACGACTCATCTAGAAAACTGTTTCGATCCGCGCCAATAAGCACCGAGTTCCGCGTTTCAGCCAAGTGTTTCGTATCGCCGATTCCGCCTAGAAACTGGCTCGGGCCGCGGCTATAATCTCGAATGCGACTCGCGTTGCAGACACGTCGCAGTTTGAATGTCTCGGAATGTGGAATCGGAGTGTGTGCACCACTTTCAAACATTCGACCCGGAAAACTTGAAAAATCGAATCGTGTGACAGTAAGTTACCATCGATCGTCTTGAGTCTTCTATTTATTTATTCGAAAGGGAATCAAAAGTTGGTTGGATTCTCGATAGAAGGAAGGGGATATCGAGATATGTTCGGCGCCATATCGCACACATCGATGATGTATCTTTGTCACGGAGAGGGAGTCGATTTAATCAAATTGAGATATTAACTTGTACAGTTTAATATATCCGTAACGTTTGCTCTCGTTTGACCTCCATTTTCGAGATCCGTTCGAACGAATTAAACGGTGTAAATAGATTTCGAGATTTGACCGGTTCGATCAATCTCTCCGCTCGCGCGATACGCCCGATTTTTCCTTTTTTTTTTTTTTTTTTTTTGCGTATATTTGTTTAGTTAAAACCGCCCGCAGCGACAATTTCGAGGGCTATGTACCTTTTTCCCTATGGCACGGATCAACGAATCAACGTTCAGCCTTTTGTAAAGGCTTCGCATCCGTTTCAAACTCGCACACTTCGCCCTCGAATCATTGCTCGCTCGATCTCCGCGCGATTCAATACGGTATAATCGGCAACTCTGTACAAAGTACGCTTATCTTCCGCTGCCGTTCGACCTCGATCGAATTAACGATTCGTGCTCGGCTCGTCGAATCGTAATTTGGGAACAGATGGCTGGTCCAAAAAAAAAAAAAAAAAGAAAAAAGGGAAAAAACACGATCGAAAGGATTGTACGCATTGTTGCGTCGCAGAGGAGAAATAGAGAAAGGTTTTTCTCTCGAATGCGAAATGAACTCGACGCGTTTTCGAAATTGAAAAATTGAAACATGGCAGCGAAATATTATATCGTTCGAGGATCGAATAAAGCTGGAACAATACTTGCGTTCTTTTTTCGCGACAACAATGAGGGGGGGAAGAGAGAAAAAAAAGAGGAAAGAAATTCCTCTCGGTTGCTAGTTGACCGCGCGAGTTTCAGATACCTGAAGACAGTCTCGACGACAGGGTCGGCGATCGACTGGCAACGCGATTGCCCCGCGCTTCGAGGGGAATCAAACGATTCTAATGGACTGGGCACGGTTCCGTGAAGCGTACGACGAGCGTAATAGCGCGAGGCAGTTTGGGAAAAAAGTGGCTCGTTACCGAGAAGTAATTAGCGTACCCAAACGTGACACCGTCTAAACGACGATCGAACGAGTCGTGATCCTCCCTTTTTCTTTTGTTTTTCGCCGATTCATTGATATGCGGGTTGCAAATAAAGAGGATTCATCGGTGCAAGGGGACAAAACAATGGTAAACCAACGTTCGTTTCACGATCGAACCGGCCGAAAATGCGGCTCACGCGCATCAAACTGTCCTCTCTCCCTCCCTCTCTCCCTCTCTCTTCCTCTACTCGAGCATTTCGGGGATCAACGAATAGGGAGATCGATGTCCAATGAGAATTCTCTCCTCGTGAGAATTTTCTCGAGGAAAACGAAAAAGAAAGAAAGAAAAGGAAAACCAAAATCGGAGAAGTTTTAATTTTTTCTTTTTTCTGATCGACGATGAAGATTTCTTCCTCTACTCGAACGTTTCGGGGATCAAGGAATAGGGAGATCAATATCCAATGAGAATTCTCTCCTCGTGAGAATTTTCTCGAGAAAAACAAAAAAAGAAAGAAAAGGAAAACCAAAATCGGAGAAGTTTTAATTTTTTCTTTTTTCTGATCGACGGTGAAAATCTCTTCCTTTCTCTCCCTCTTTTCGAGCGTTTCGGGGATCAACGAATAGGGAGATCGATATCCAATGAGAATTCTCGTGAGAATTTTCTCGAGAAAAACAAAAAAAGAAAGAAAAGAAAAACCAAAGTCGGTAAAGTTTCAAATTTTTTTTTTTCTGATCGACGGTGAAGATCTCTCCCTTTCTCTCCCTCTTTTCGAGCGTTTCGGGGATCAACGAATAGGGAGATCAATATCCAATGAGAATTCTCGTGAGAATTTTCTCGAGAAAAACAAAAAAAAGAAAGAAAAGGAAAACCAAAATCGGAGAAATTTTAATTTTTTCTTTTTTCTGATCTCGCGGTGAAGATTTCCCTCTCTACTCGAGCGTTTCAGGGATCAACGAATAGATCAATATCCAATGAGAATTCTCGTGAGAATTTTCTCGAGAAAAACAAAAAAGAAAGAAAGAAAAGGAAAACCAAAATCGGAGAAGTTTTAATTTTTTTTCTGATCGACGGTGAAGATTTCACGGTAGTAGAGATGGAGGAGGGGGATGGGGAGAGGGATGGATCGATCACGTGGCCGGGAAGAACACCTATAGACCGTAGAGGCAACGGTCGGCGTACAAGTCCCGGAGACAACGGTGACTAGAGAGGTGAGCGAAGAGAGAAGAACTGCCTTATAGGGCAGTTAAGCGCACGGCGGCGACGACGCCTCGGCTCGCCTCATCCACGGTCTCGTCTTGTCTCGCCCGGCCTCGCCTTCGGATCGGATCCGATCGCCCATCGCACTTCGCTCGCCCCGCCTCGCATCGCGTCGCGTCTTCTCGCGTGTACACGAACGCCCGTACCGACGGTCCCGCGACCCCGATCCTTCCCAGAACGCGCGCTAGAGAACCGCGTCGGGTTTTTAGCGCGATCTTGAAAACGGAAAACGTTCCTTTTTTCGCCCCAACCTCGGCCTCTGCGCGCCGCTCGCCTCGCTCTCCCATCGAGGGTGACCGTCGTCGTCCTCGTCATCGGCCTGCCAATCAATATTCCAATCCCCTCTTCTCTCCGTTTATCGATTATTCATCGGTTGCACGATCGTACGTAATAGCGGGGG
>NW_006263707.1:363582-363793 GCF_000469605.1 Apis dorsata | reverse complement strand
CACGCTCCAAGATTCGATGAATCTATTTGCATCCGCCTCGACGATGGCGCACGCCCCCCTCCAATCCTCTCCACCGCTTTTCCTCCCTTCCGATCCTCCTGGAAATGTACTCTCAGAGTCTTTCCACGGAGAGGCGACTCGTTTTGCGAGCGAAATTTCCATATTCACCCGAGATAATTTTCCATAGCAGTGAAATATTATAATCGAATAT
>NW_006263707.1:359121-363411 GCF_000469605.1 Apis dorsata | reverse complement strand
TTGTCAGTGGCTAGGCGATAACGCCGATTCCGTGCCGGGGAGGGTAACGATTCGAGGATACTCGGAAAGGAATCGCGGTCGTTTCCTTTGGAAAAGGTGGAAAAAGTAGTAGAAGAAGAAAGAGGAACGAACGAAAACGTTGGACGATTCGGGGGACGATTATATTCGTTTTCTTAGTTATTGGCGCGACGACGGATGGGCCAACGATCGGATAGGACGGAAAAGCGATCCAACCGCGGCCAACGACTACGCGGGAACATCCTTCTCTCTCTCTCTCTCTCTCTCTCTCTCTCTCTCTCTTTTTTCCACGCGTTTTACGATGCTCATTTCCGTTCACGGTAATGTCACTTTGTATAGTTTTATCTCGGCACACCGGTGCAACGGGCACAGTCGTAAAACACTTATGACACCCGTAGCATAATAATGGCCGATAGCGGGTATCTGGCCTGGGTATAGAAGGCGGCGCGTTCGCCATTTTCCTAATTAATGTTTAATGCACTCGATATCTTGCCCTCCTTACCTCCGCCGCTGCACGAAACCGTTCATTCGACCATTCATACCGCCGCCGCTGGCCAGGCCTAATGGTCGTGCCAACGTCTTCCATCTTTGACACGATCGTCGTGGAATCAGGTTAAAATTTGCGTAGCTGTTACTCGGGCAGATAAAAACAGAAATTAAAGGCATTACCAGTTCTTAATCTTAATGAGCTTTCCGTTTCCCCCCTTGCTCGGCTCACTCTTCGCCCACGAGTCCAACGATCCGTTATCGCGATCTCGAGCTCGTTTTTTTCCCCCTCTCTTCTTCTCGAATCGGTTTTCGAAAAGTCAAATGTTCGATTCTTCCCCCCCCCCCCTCGTAAGGGAGGGGGGTGAAAACGGTATTATACGGATTAGCTACGCAACGATTCGAACGCACGTGGTTCAACGTATCTGTCGTATCTGTTTTCAGTCTCATCAGGAAGAGGATCTGTCGGATCCGGATCTTCAGGATGAAGAGAGCGGCGAGGAGTTACCTCAGCAACCACTTCAAGGTAACACGCACTCCTCGACGGATAGTGCATCCGCACAGGCTGGTACACCTACTCCATTAACACACTTGAACAGTCTGATGGGTGCACATCATCCGCACTTTCTGGCAAAATTGAAGATGGAGGTCAGTTGAAAATCGACGTTCTACGCTTTTTCTTTTCCTTTTTTTTTTTTTTTTCGTCTCGTTTCCTCGAACGCATGCTTCCCGAAAAAGAATCTAATTTTTTCGACCAAGAGATGATCTCGAATCAACGAGAGGGAATCACCATGTTTCTTTCCTTTGCCGCCCCTCCCCTCTCCTTTCCTTCGCGATAGAAAAAAAAAAGATCCAAAATTTCTTACTTTCTTTCCTCTTTCCACGTAGAGAAGCAGGAGAGTCGGGGAAGAGAATTTATCTGCTAAATCGAAATCGATTTCTTTTTTTTTTTTCATCTCGTTTCCTCGAAAGCATGCTCCCCGAAAAAGAATCTAATTTTTTCGACCAACTCGATTCCTCGATCGCGATGGAGAGATGATCTCGAATCAACGAGAGGGAATCACCATGTTTCTTTCCTTTCCCCCCCTTACTCTCGTTTCCTTCGCGATAGAAAAAAAAAAGATCCAAAATTTCTCACTTTCTTTCCTCCTCCCGCGTAGAGGAGCAGGAGAGGCGGGGAAGAGAATTTGTCTAAATCGAGATCGATTTCCCACAGCCCACCGATATGGACGCTTTGAACAACAAGAGTGGTTTAGAAGCGTTGCAAGCGGCAATGGGCGGAAGTGGTTTCAATCTACCATTCTCGTTTCCACCGCCCGCGTTTCTGACGCCCCAACATCACTCGCAAAACAGTCACGCGCAATCTGGTGGTGGTAGTATCGGGAGCGGGGTTGGAAATCAAGTGACGTCGTCGGCTAGCTCACATTCTAGCGAGTCTTCACAGGGGAGCGCTAGGAATGGTGGCGAGCCTCGCGAGACGAACAGTCAATCGCAGAGTAATACGACGGGAGCGAATCATCAGCAACAGACCAGTTGGAGCTTCGAAGAGCAGTTCAAACAGGTGCGTCAGGCAAGTACTTATATGTATATATATATATATATGTGTATGTATGTATGTATTTATCACCGTTCAGTTTCCTCTTTGCCCTCGTTATCGATCGTGTTTCGATCGATCGAAAAGAAAGTGGAATCGGTTTCGTTTCTTTGAGCACGATCGATGAGTGCGTCTCTTGGTGAGGGGGTGGGGAGGGGCAAGGATCGTTATCGATTCTTTATCTTCTTTCGAGATAGAAGCTCGAGGAATCTGCATCGGTTAACATTTGTCGCGATAATAATTATTTTTTCCCTCCCTCCCTCTCTCTCTCTCTCTCTCTCCAGTTCTTCTTTTTTTTTTTTCCTTCGATCGATTGTAATTGAATGTTCCGGGCGTGTAAATTGATCTTTATCTTTATGGGTGGAATTGCGAGGAATTAATCGAATAAGGAACGTGTAATTACAAACGGCAAACATTCGCGCGGAGGATAAAGAAAAAAGGATGGGAAGAAGGCATTTATCGCGGGGAGGGGGGTTAATTGACGCGGCAATAGGAGTTAATTACTATTTTTACACGCGCGGGATATAATTACTGACCGTTCTCGAATGACCGCCTCGGTTGACAGTCGGTCTTTCCCCGTCGTCGAAGGAAGGACGATTGATCGTGGAACCCGTGGAATACGGATTAGGTGTGGAATAGGTGATTGAAAAAGAAGAGAAAGAAGGAAGAGGAGAGAATATTATAAAGGGAGGGGTGAGACGGAGTCTTACGGAATAGGAAAGGGATGCGAAGAGGGGGCGCATCGAATTATTAAGGATACTTCAAAATTTTCTTTCCTTTTGCTTCCATTTTTCATTTTTCTCCTTCTCCTTCTCCTCGACGATCCTCGTTCGTTTCCTCCTCTCGAGAAGAGGAAAACAAAAAAAAAAATATCGAAAACCGGGTTGTTTTTCGTGTCTTCGCGATACGGTTCCTTTCCCTTGGATCCTTCTCGAAGCATGGAGGATTCCGCGCAGGGGTTGTTCCGCCTCGAGACAGAGAGAGAGAGAGAGGTCTCGAGAAGGGGGGCAAGGAGGCTCGAGCCTGCGCTATCGCCGATTAAAGCGCGGAGACGCGAGCGAACGCGAAATAGGTACGGTAGGGAGACAAGGAACAAGCGTTAGGAATGAAAATGGAAGTCTCCACCTACTCGAGGAGCAGCGGCGCCCTCGTCTCCTCCACGGGATCGCATCCATCATTCCGGTGGGGGCGTACTTGCCCGGTCTTTAATCTTTAGCTCTTAGCGAGAGGATGCTGGTTTCTTCCCTTCTCTCCTGTTTTCGAGACGAGAGAGAGAGAGAGAGAGAATCGCCCCCTTTTTCCACGCTCACGCCCGTTCTCCAAATTTAACCGATCTCGCGCTCCCCTCGCGATCGATGATCATCAGTTCGAGAGAGAGAAATAGAGAAAGAGAAATAGAGAGAGAGAGAGAGAGAAGCGATGGCAGTTCGTCGATTCTTTTTTCTTTTTCCTTTTTTTTTTTTTTTTTTTTATCGTCCACGATTATTCGAATATACGGACGGACGGTTATTTTCGCGACTCGTTTTATCGCGATTTGTGTGCATTGCAGCGCTTTAATTTCAATATCGCCACGTAATCGTTCCGCAGAAGCGTGCGCTTACGTGAGCCGCCGACCGATAATGTTGCATATTAAAATTCGACTCGCGAATTATACGATTCCGTATTGATATTTAACGACGAAATTTATGATTCCTATGATTTTTTTTTTTTTCTATTCCTTTTTTTTTTATTTTTCCTATTTTTTATTTTTCCTTCTTTTCTCTCTTCTCTCCTTCTCCCCCCTCCCCTCTTCCTTTTTTTTCTTCTCTCTTTTTTTTTTTTTTTTTTTTTTACAGTACTCTCGAGATTGCGCAACAATTGGTTTAACGATCGCGTAAACCAATAAAACTCAGTATGTATCGCAATTGTTAGGAAATCGGTAAACGCGCTTCTCGCTTGGTCATTTTATTTCAACCGGCGATAACTTTATTACGAAATCATCGACCCAACGTTCGCACGATTGGCAAATCNGCAGCGTATAAAAAAAACTGGCTCCATTGTCCGTCGCCCCTCTCCTCTCCTCCCTTTTCCACCAAAAGGAAGAAAAAAAAAAACGAAACAAAAACTAGCTTTACAACGCCACTTTTTTTCATCGATCATCGTCCCGTTCAAATTTGCCGCGCTAAGAAACTTAACCTTTCGACCTTTGCCGG
>NW_006263707.1:358047-358942 GCF_000469605.1 Apis dorsata | reverse complement strand
AAAGAAAGAGAGAGAGAGAGAGAGAGAAAAGTATCCGCGAGCCTCGACGAGTTTACGAGGTTCCCCCGTTTCCTCGAGCGAACGCAGAGACCTCGAAATCCTCCCGTTTCGAAAATGAACGAAAAGGATGCGAAACCCGTCCGTCCGATCGGGAACCGAAGGGAGTTGTGTTCCGTCCAAGTTTTTAATGCATCGCACGGTTGCATCTGGTTGCTCGGTGCATCATCCCTGCACTGCACTACCACCATCGTTCACTGACCGTGCACTCTCGATGGCCGAGCTACCATCGGCCTGTATAATACTGTAGCACTATACTTTGCAGCCATTGTGAAATAACTCGTAAACCTGCAAATTGCCGGGTATTTCGCTGCCATATACGTGCGCACCTTCGCCTCTTTACACAGCGTGCCGCGACCAATGTTGCTCGGTGCACGTATTCCACGTGCGTCTAATACACACACCCACGAGCGCTCGTTCCTTCTCGCTCGTTACGCGCATGTACGATTCTAGACTCGGTATAGACTGTATATATATATATATATATATATACGAGTCGAAGATACAATCACGTATCCTATGCATCCGACCAACGGTCGGTCGGATCCTCCTCGCGTTATCATTGTGATTATGCAAATGGTTTATCATTATGCAAACGCGGCCCACGATTCCTTCCTCGGCGTGGCCGTTTGTCGTCGCTGCTGTCGTCCCGGCTGTTGACGAGACGAGTTTCTCGGCCGCGGAAACGTAATGCGACACCTAGACGCGTTGCTCGAACGGGGAGAGGGGAGGGGATGGAATAGAACGAATATATCGAGATATGGAACTCGGATCGGAACGAATTAATCGATCATTTACACACGTATTTTCGCGTGCAAATATTGTGGCATCGTTAATC
>NW_006263707.1:356999-358039 GCF_000469605.1 Apis dorsata | reverse complement strand
GCGAGAGAAAGAGAGAGAGAGAGAGAGAGAGAGAGAGAGAGAGAGAGAGACGGGGATCGGGGATCGAGAGAAATGTAACACGATATCCAACGTCGTTTTTCTTCGACGTTTGGCCTTGCGCCTGGACGAAACTCGGAAACTCGGCCGAATACGCGTTATTCCATATTCTATATATATTATTCTATACTATTGTACATTATATATGTATATTATATACGTATTATTCTATACTATTGACTCGGTCGACACGTGCATCCGTATCGACGTTTTTATAATTATCAAAAAAACCGTCCGGTCGGGAAGAATTGATTAAAATTTATCGGTAATGAATTGCGGTTATTCGATTATATAGAAGCTAGATACAAAAAGCGAGCGAAACGTGTAACGCGAGTCGCGAATATCTCTCTCTCTCTCTCTCTCTCTCTCCTCGACGAGTCACGATGTATTATTAATCAGTCATACGTGGGATTCGCTCGTCAATTAATATCCCTTTTTCTTTTTTTTTTTTTTTTTTTTTTTACGTAAAGGATTCGCCTCTTTTCCGTGCCGCCATTCCCCTCCACTCACGGTCATTATCCTCCGTTATTGCCGGTTATCGATCAATTAGCGGGCCCATGCATGCAGAAGCGCAATTATGGCACGGTGCAACGAGAGATGATTATTGGAACGCCCGAGCCCGGCGCTCGCTCGTTTCGCAGAAAAAGGGAATTGTGCTCGGCCGCTCGGTCCCATTGTGCCGTTCCACCCTTAACGGTGGTACGCAACCACCGTTTGTTAATTCTCCCGCGTTCGGGTGAAATGGAACTTGTGTTCGGGCAGAGAGAGAGAGAGAGAGAAAGAGACAGAGAGAGAGAGAGAGAGAGGGGGGAGGAGCGCAAGATCGTAACGAATCTCGTAACCGGGTAAGCGGAAAGCTTACCGTGGAACGAGCCGCGAAATTACGCGGACGATCGTGTTGCGCTCGTGAGCACCCGACTAATCTCCTTACTTACTTTGCGCGTAACACCTGCGCCGTTTTACGCGGTTAAAACGGCGGCGTC
>NW_006263707.1:356652-356954 GCF_000469605.1 Apis dorsata | reverse complement strand
GATGGCGTCAGATTTTCCCTCCGTAAAAAATGGACAGGGGAGGGGGAGGGGAGGAAGGGAACGACGTATCGACCCCGCGGATTCCTCGTGTTTACCCAATAATTGGACGAGGCAGTAAATATGACCATTAAACTACCTAGCTTTCCGCGCGAGCTCGTCGGAAGCGAGCGATCGTCCCTTCTCTTTCTCTCTTTCTCTCGAAGATGGAGAGAAACGATCCAAGTTTTTTTCACCTTCCCTTATCGCGGTAATAGTCAGTTGGACCGTTGGATCGTTTGGAAAAACGAGGATGGAAAGTGGCG
>NW_006263707.1:355201-356622 GCF_000469605.1 Apis dorsata | reverse complement strand
CGATTCCCCTCTCCCCTCCCCTCCCCTCTCCGAGGCATGTCTCTGTCTATTCTTTTGGGGAAAAAAAGAAAGACGTCGGCCGATTATTATCCTCGACACATTGGATCGCGTGCGGCAGCAGGCGAAACGGCCTGGTCTGTCGTGACCATCGATTCCATCGAGATACGGAATCCTGTGGCGGGAGCGCGTCGATGGAAATGTTNNNTTTTTTTTTTTTTTTTTTTTTTTTTTTTTTTTTTTTTTTTTTTTTTTCTTTTTAGAACGACGCGGCCCAAATCGGCATCGTTACGCCAACGTGATCCGAAAATCAGATTTAAGAAACGTTAGTTACCCTACCCTTGCCTTCCCCAACGCAATTTGCAATTTTCCATTTCCGCTCTCGATCGGGTGTTACGCGATAGAGTTCCAGGGAAACGGGACTCGGTTCGTTCGAGCGAAATACGTTGAAAATTACGATTTCCACGGAAACGTGATTTTTAATCTCGGTGGCAGAGCTGTGATGCGGTTTGGCCGTGTCGGCAAGTTGGAAGAGTGGCAGTCGGAGGCAAAGGGTCGCGTAGGAATTCAGGGATGTCTCCATCCTCCGCGGTTACGACAAACGACCGACACGAATCTCTTCTCGGCGTCGGAGAGGAGTTGTTGTATTTTGACCCCGGTTAGCATACCAAAGCTGTGCATTATATTACACGAGGCTGTGTGCTCGCTATTATAATGAATATCTTTGCCGGCCTATAAGCATATATGTAAAGCACCAGCGTTTCCATGGGGTGTCGCCAGCCGATCTCACCGACGTAGACACGTAACGCGCACGCATACGCGCACACCGTTCTCTTCCTTCGGACACTGACTGATCCAGCAGGATCGTCCTCTTCTTCTTCTTCTTCTTCTTCTTCTTCCTCCTCCTCCTCCTCCTCCTCCTCTTCTTCTTCGTGTTCGTCGTCGTCGTTGTTGTCGAGCCGCGAAGATATCATTTGAATTTCAATGAATCATGTGGGTGCAAGTGTCGCCCGTATTCATTCACGGTTTACATTCGTGCGTACGTCTCCACTCGTGTGCGTACACACACGAGACATCCCGTTCTCGCGCCTCTTCTCTTCTCTTCTCGTATGTATGTTCCGTATGTATGTAAAATATCACTCTCCCCCTCTCCCCCTTCCTGGTCCGGTCCGCGTGGAAAGAGGAGACAAATGTCGCCGGTATCGTCCTCCTCCTCCTCCTCCTCCTCCCTCTCCTCCTCCTCCTTCTTTTTTCCACGGCCTCTTATTCACGGCCTCGCGTTCGTTCGAAGCTGGCGCACAAAGGTGCCCGTCGCGATTCACGCCGCCTCTCCTCACAAAAGGAGATTATCTCCGATCGTTCTTTGTCCCACCGATTTTCCCGTGTCGTTGGTGCGCCACTATTACTTCTGCCCCTCTTCCCTC
>NW_006263707.1:354886-355094 GCF_000469605.1 Apis dorsata | reverse complement strand
TAGAACGCTACGCTAGCCGTATCAAACCTCGTAATTTTTCAAACCGCGAACCGACTTGAATGGATCCCCGATGGGAATGGATTTCCACTCGCCTCTTTCCCTCTCCTCTATCTTTTCTTTCTTCTTTTTCTTTTAATATAACCTCGATCTTTTCCGCCTCGTCTCGACTCGATTTTTCGTTCAGATCGAAAACAGACGCGCGTAGTTA
>NW_006263707.1:354553-354812 GCF_000469605.1 Apis dorsata | reverse complement strand
CTCTCTCTCTCTCTCTCTCTCTCTCTCTCTCTCTCTCTCTCTCTCTCGTCTCTTTATGCAAATTCGCTTCGAAGGGATCCGGCGAGGGAACGATTTATACGGATTCTCGCGCTTCGTCTCGGCTCATCAGCGCCTCGCGCCCAATTATCCACGGCCCAAAGAATTCGATTTGGAATCGTCCATGAATTTCATCCCGCCACGGCGCAACGGCGTCGCCGTAATTTTTCCAAAAACTGTGCCGAGTTGTTTGACCCAACTT
>NW_006263707.1:353951-354505 GCF_000469605.1 Apis dorsata | reverse complement strand
CGCGATCGTTATCGGCAACGCGACAACTTCCGTGATTCCAGGTGTCGGCCTCCCTTTGTTCGGGAAAAACAAGGGGAGGGACGTTGTCTTATTTTCTTTCCGAAGGATCAGCCGGCGCAAGTGCGGCAAAATTGTCGCCGCGCAATTCCGCTCCCTTTTTCCGCGCGGAATTTTCGAACGGCGATGGCCCACTCGATATTGCTCGTCACTTTGTCCCGAAAATTCCACATAATGGCCGCCGGCGTGACAGCGGGCGGCAGCTGCCGGCGAAAAGCGACGGTTAAGCATCTCGAGTCAACTCTTCGTTTATTCGTGCATGCGCTCGACGATTGCTCGAAGCAAAACTGTCTTCTCGAAACAAAGAGTAGAGACGAATATTAAAATTGGATGGATTCGATCGAAACCGTTTCCTCTTCCGTTTGCAGAATTATTCCCTTCCCCTCTCCTCTCCTCTCTCTCGAAGAAGAAGGAGGAGGAGGAGGAATATTCGCACGCGTGGGACGCGTCATTTGCTTAATTGCCCTATTACAAGAGGCGCTCGTTCGCGTTACTCG
>NW_006263707.1:349154-353883 GCF_000469605.1 Apis dorsata | reverse complement strand
ATGTGTCGGTCGTCTCTCGCGCGAGAGATCTAAGACTGGACCGGCTTCCGCTAATCCGAGAATCGGGCCTTTTAATGCGAGGCGAGTTTCGCGATTATAAATATCAGAGATACCGGGAACCACACGGGGACGTCTAGACTCTAAATGAAACCGTCGCATCAACGGGGGTGCATCAACCGCAAAAACGGAACACCGACATCGAACAGGCGTCTCTCTCTCTCTCTCTCTCCTCCTTTCCTCGAGAGGTTTCGAGCTGTTTCCACGCTTTTTCAAGGGAGGGTGGAAAAAGAAGGGGCGAGGATCGAAGGAAGCGTATGGATATGATCGAGGGATAATTTTAGGGCGAAGCTCCGCATGGATCGTTTTTCGACCGCATTGTCGCGCCCGCTCTCTCGGCCGTCGATAATTTTAGAAATGGGAAAACGAGGGAAACGCGGCCTTTTCCGTATTTCGATATTACAGCCGAGGCAAGGCCATATGTGTGTATATATATATATATATATATATTGCTTCTTCTCGAAAGGACTGCGTCATTCGACTCTCGGCACGGCCCCGGTTTTCGAGAAAAATACGCTCCTCCAGCTTCTTATCTCCGCCCGGGGCAAATAAATCAAGCGTAACCGAGGAAAGCGTAGGATACGAAATCGGTGGCTTTTCCCGCCATTACCCTTGGTGTGTTTCATACCGAAAGAAGAAGAAGAGAGAATATCTTCCCCTTCCTCTGGGATTATCTCTTCTCGGGCGGAGGGAAATCGGTTTCACGGTTATTGTTTTCGAGATCGATTCGAGGAACGAAGAGCGAGTACGGAATCGATCGATCCTCTTTCGACCGGCACGCAACCCGCCCGCTTTTAATTATGTATTCGATCGCAAGGTCGAGATAATTGGGAAACGATCTATCGCGTGCATATCGCGCACCCTTTCGTGCGACTGGAAACGAGATCTGGAAACGAGAAGAGGGAGGGGGAGTCGGTGGACTACTAACCCTTTTTACGCATGCATACGGTCGACGAGGCATCGGATCGGTGGTCCTCGGTATCGGCGGGTTCAATCGAGCGTACGGGGGTGGCTCGGTCCGGAGGGGAGGCACGTGCCGCGCTTCGCACGCCATTTGCCACGACGAGCGGGAAGCGCGGCAAACCGTGGACGAGCAATTTCAACACGGTTCGCGCCCTTCTCGCGCGGACCGAGCGATTTGACGAGGAATCGGCCCCCTTCTTCCTTCTTTCCATCTTCCTGCCCATCTCGATCACACGTACGATTCTGCGTTTATCGAAGCTCATCTCGCCGTTGGACACGCGTCTCCAAAAATAAACGTGCAAAGTGTCGCGGATCGCGTGCCGCCTCGCGTGCAACGCGTCATCCCTCGATGGATATCCATATCCTCCTCGGTTGGGGGAAAAAAAGAGGAGAGCACAGATGGATCGGGGATCTTATCGAAACGACGTATCGGTGGCTGGCTCTTTACGCGGTTTTTATCGTTGGAAGGAAGAAAGCGAGCGAGCGCCTTAAGTGGCTCCTCCAGGAATGCTTGCTCCTTTAACGTAACCGGGTTCGTGAAAATATCTCCTTTGAAGAATTTCCTCGACCGAAGGAAGGAGAAGGGAGAAGAGGATCCGAGTCGGGTGACGTCACTTTGGTCGAAACAAAAGGGAGAGAGAGAGAGAGAGAGGGAGAGAGAGAGAGAGCATCGAGGGGTTGATAAGATCGTGAGTCGTAAACCGTTAAGTGTCGGGCAGCGAGTGAGGAGCGAGGACGACTGAAAAGGGAAGTACAGTGTAAGGAGCGTGGGACGGAAGCGGATGTAGCGGTCATAACTCGCTCACGGCCTCGACTCGACGCAACCCTGATCGGGCCGCGCCTATTCTCTTCTTTACGTTCCTCTCTTCGATCATCGCCGAGGGAAAAAGAAGAGAAAAAAATCGGTTAGCGAAAATTATCATTTTACTTTCGTTCGAGAATCGCGAATTATAACGAAGAGAGAAAGAAAAAGAGATATGGTCTCCTAGAGGCCGCGCCTATGCTCTTCTTTACGTCGTTTCTTATTCCAGTCACTGGGGGAAAAAGGAAAAAAAAAGCGGTTCGCGAGAATTATTATCCGCTACTTTCGTTTGAGAAGCGCGAATTGTAACGAAAGAAAGCGAGAGAGAAAGAAAAAGAGATATGGTCTCCTAGAGGCCGCGCCTATGCTCTTCTTTACGTCGTTTCTTATTCCAGTCACTGGGGGAAAAAGGAAAAAAAAAGCGGTTCGCGAGAATTATTATCCGCTACTTTCGTTTGAGAAGCGCGAATTGTAACGAAAGAAAGCGAGAGAGAAAGAAAAAGAGATATGGTCTCCTAGAGGCCGCGCCTATGCTCTTCTTTACGTCGTTTCTTATTCCAGTCACTGGGGGAAAAAGGAAAAAAAAAGCGGTTCGCGAGAATTATTATCCGCTACTTTCGTTTGAGAAGCGCGAATTGTAACGAAAGAAAGCGAGAGAGAAAGAAAAAGAGATATGGTCTCCTAGAGGCCGCGCCTATGCTCTTCTTTACGTCGTTTCTTATTCCAGTCACTGGGGGAAAAAGGAAAAAAAAAGCGGTTCGCGAGAATTATTATCCGCTACTTTCGTTTGAGAAGCGCGAATTGTAACGAAAGAAAGCGAGAGAGAAAGAAAAAGAGATATGGTCTCCTAGAGGCCGCGCCTATGCTCTTCTTTACGTCGTTTCTTATTCCAGTCACTGGGGGAAAAAGGAAAAAAAAATCGGTTCGCGAGAATTATTATCCGCTACTTTCGTTTGAGAATCGCGAATTGTAACGAAAGAAAGAGAGAGAGAAAGAAAAAGATTTGGCCTAACTTCTAGATTCCGCGCCTATCTTCTTCTTTAGGTTTCTTCTTTCCATCATTGCCGAGGAAAAAAAGGAAAAAAAATCGGTTCGCGAGAATTATCATCCTACTTTCCTTCGAGAATCGCGAATTGTAACGAAACAAAGAGAGAGAGATATGGCCTAACTCGTAAATTCCGTACCTATTCTCTTCTTTACGTCGTTTCTTACTCCATACTTCTTACTTCGATCATCGCCGAGAGAAAAAATCGGTTCGCGAGAATTATCATTCGCTACTTTCCTTCGAGAATCGCGAATTATAACGAAGAGAGAGAGAAAGAGAGAGATATAGCCTAACTCGTAGATTCCGCGCCTATTCTCTTCTTTATCTTCCTCTCTTCGATCATCGCCGAGGAGAAAAAGGAGAGAAAAAATCGGTTCGCAAGAATTATCATCCTACTTTTGTTAAGTTACTCTTAGTCTTCTCTTCGTTTCTTACTCCATACTTCTTACTTCGATCATCGCCGAGAGAAAAAATCGGTTCGCTACTTTCTTTCAAGAATCGCGAATTATAAGAGAATACGAAGAGAGAGAGAGAAAGAGAGAGATCATCGCCGAGGAAAAAAAGGATTCCACTTTTGTTAAATAATCGCGAAACGAAGAGAGAGAGAAAGAGAGAGATATGACTCCCTCTAACGGCCTCGCTCGACTCGACGCAACCCTGTTCGCGCCTATCCCCTTCTTCCCTCCCTTCGATCATCGCCGAGGGGAAAAAGAAAAGNATCGGTTCGCGAGAATTATTATCCGCTACTTTCGTTCGAGAATCGCGAATTGTAACGAAGAGAGGGAGAGAAAGAGATATGGCCTTGCGGAGTATCGCACCTGCGCCTCTCTTCCGAGAACGAAGTCGATCGGGACGCGTTCGCCCCGAGGTGCGTGAGCTCGGCCGATTAAGACGGCCGAGCACCGTTGAGATACACGGCCGCGATATCGAGGAATACGATAGAGGGGCGCAAACTTTGTTTCGAAAAATAACAACTTTCCCCGTTTCCCTCCGCGGGGAAGAAGCGGAAAAGGAAGAAGCGTTCTCGCGTTCCGCGAGATCCGCTCTGGATTTACTTTTTTTTTTTTTTTTTTTTGGCTGGACCTGTACCGCGGGCGCATTTGCAATGCAAAATGATAAATGGGATCGGGAGGAGGCGATATCGAGGAGGAATTACGAGGGAAGAATCATTAGGGTATCTTTAATCGATCGCGTACGAAAAACCGTACGCGCGCACCGTATGCTATTAACGAGTCGCCGAGTGTGACCTCTTCCCCCCTCTTTAATCGATCGTTTTAATGACCGAGGAGAACGATCGAACTATCTCCAACCGGTAATTAATGCGATCGACGATGAAAAATGATCGAGGATGCCGGACGAGGAGGAGAGCCGTTGCGCTCCTTTCCTTTCCTCTCCTCTCCCTTCTCTCCTCTCCTCTTCGTGATTTTATCGAACGGGCTGAGCGACATCTCATCTACCTCCAAACGAATCGAATTCACCCTCGATCGAGATCGAGATCGAGAAAGGATTCGTCTCTTCCTCTCCCTTCCCCCGCGCGAGCACAAATTTTCGAAACAACCGCTTTCCCTCCTCGAGATGGACCGACAGACGGACGGACGAACGGACGGACGGATGGATGGATGGATAGATCGGCTCGGGCGGACGTGGTCGTCGTCCACCGATCGAGGCTATTAATATTCGCGTCGCGGGAATCGAAACAAATTGAAATCCCTGGGGCCCCCATTCAACGATATGAATATCCGCGCTATCTCGGCCTTTTGTGCCGTGATTTAACGTCCGAGTGGCGCATATTATTAGCGAGGCGATAATGGCGCCGAGTCCGAGATCGTCCGGTGAATCCGTAATACGGTTCCGCGGGACCC
>NW_006263707.1:347206-348363 GCF_000469605.1 Apis dorsata | reverse complement strand
ACGGCGACACGAGCGACCGCGCACCGATCACTATGTTGCTCTCCTCGCCTCGCTTCGTGAGCGCGCGTGCATCCTGCGCCGTTGCATGCGTCGCGTGCCACACCTGCGCTCGCGTGTTATTCGCCTTTATCGCCAGCCTCTCTGCAACCATCCTCCCTGCCCTCTCGCCTCCAACGCCTCCGGAAAAACCGAAACTTTTCTCCCGTATTTAAAAAGGAAGGAAGAGGAAGGATGGGAAAAGGAAAAAGGGGGATAATAAAATTTCGACGATCTAGATCTGTATTATAATAAAAATTATTCAGGATTAAGAAGAAAGAGAGAGAGAGAGAGAGAGACTGTAACCGTATTACAATTAGCCGGTTGTAAAACTCGGGGCTACTATGTATAGGCGTGAAACAGAACGGTACAGAGAGAGAAAGAGCGGAGTGGAAGCGATAAATATCCGGGTGGTGAAACTGCGCCGGTTCGTGACCACCGTCAGCCTTCGGACAAAACAATATTGTCACCGGCACACAGCGACGCTCAACGCTCCACTCGTTAATGCCACACGGCGGCCATTGTTCCGAGCACGAATCTTCGCGGCCCATTTCAAGCCTCTCTAAACAGTGCGCCGCATTGAGAGGAATTGGCCGTGCCGCGAGAATGCCTCGCTCGCGTTCTCCTCTTCTCGCGGCCGATTCGCTCGGCTATAAAGTCGCTCCAGCATATCGCCGCGCACGTGTTTCTCTCCCGTTCTCTTCGCGGGAGTCGTTCGAATATCCCTTTCGAAAAAACAAACACAATGGCCCCCTCTCCCTCTCTCTCTCTCTCTCTGTCTCGTCTCTCTTTCCTCGTTTCGCGCACCTGGGTCCCACCTTTTGTTGGATCGTATTAAAAGGCTTGAGGTCATCGCGAGAGCGGGCGAGGGGGGAGGTCGGTGGCGCGCGTTAACATTGTTTGAAAGCCGCGTCTTTGATCTGGGCCCGGTTGGCGTACATCAGTCGGGTTTTATGCCTACCGAGAATTCGCGGCCCCTCCATCGCCGGGTAAACATTCGGACTTTGGTACCATTCAGCGATTTAGTAGGGTCCTCAAGCCGGGCTCGAGAGACCCCTCTCTCTTCCTCTCTTTTTCTCTCGTTTCGATCTCACCGCACGCGTTGCTTTCTCCAACGTGGA
>NW_006263707.1:343549-347156 GCF_000469605.1 Apis dorsata | reverse complement strand
CTCGCCGCCGTGTTTCATCGCCGTATCCGCTCATTTCATTCCGCCGTGCTATTCTCGTGGCGTGCCGTATCCAAATATTCCGCGATTCCGTTTCCCCCCTTGAGTCGACGACACAGTCTTTCGGCTCAAAAAAAGGAAAGGAAAGGGTAAAGTGCCCCGCGGATAGTGACGGAGATTGGAGGCCGGAAGCCGAAACGCTGTTGCTCTCGGGAACGAGTTTTGGGAGGGGAGCTGGTTCATGAAGTCATTAAGGTAGATAGATCGACCCGGGTTCCCCGCGTTCTCGTTTTCACGAAAGCGTTGGGTGAGCGCCCCTTAATGACCGGGATATACGCTCGGCCGTAACGCGCGGGGCGGACTTTGGCGCCTCCCTAATCAATTAATCAGCGAATCTCGCTTTTATCCGCGCCGTGTAACCTCTCTCCTTCTCGGTTTATTAGCAGCCGATTAAGGGCCTCTCGGAAAGAGGGGGAGAAGGGAAAGAGGAGGGGGCCATTCCCACCCCGAGGGAATAAAGTTCCGACACGGAACTTAATTGCGAACAATACCGAGCTCCCTCGAAAGAGGGAGAAGGAGAAGAGAGCGCGCGTGTGTGTGTGCGCGTTGGAAAGGAGGAAGTTGCTCGTTTCGAAACACGAAGGGGCGGGGTGCTTATCGCTTTATCGATCGCCGACGTTCGCTCTTTCCTTTTATATCTCGCTCGATGATCTCTGCATTGGACGAGATACAAAACGATATTAAACGCACGTTTGTCGTCAATTACGTTAATCGGAGGCGAGGAGGGTTCTTTTTCAACGCTGGAGTGGCGTGCGAAACGAAGGAAACGACCGTCGCGAGATCTTAATCGGTGCAAATATCAATCAAAGGATAAATAAAATAATTACCCGATCGGGGGGAGAGGAGAAGGAAGAAGGCGCGACGAAGGAAGGAAGGAAGGAAGGAAGGAAGGAAGAGAACCGCAAAACAATAACTGGCGCGGCGAGAGATCGCTTACGCCGAAGGAAGGCTTGTGGAAGGCTCGAAGGTGGAGAGAGAGAGAGAGATCATCCCCGTGGTTTGCTCCTCCAAGTCCGTTAATGCGTTGCCACGAAGATCTATGGACTGGCCGTAGTTTATATGCTAATCCGTAAAGAGTGTTAAATACTCGATCATTTATCACGCCATCGCTTCTCCACCCCTCTTTCCCTCTGGCCCTCTGACATTCGTCGGCCGACCATTCCATTCCGCGGAGTAGCCTCTTCTCCCTTCTTTCCATTCCTGCCCGCGCCTTAGCGCCTTCCAGGCCACGTTTCACCCCCGCGTTTCACCGACCACGAGTAATTATTATTCCTCGCCCCTTCGACCGATCTTCTCCTCCTCCTCCTCCTTCTTCTTTTTTTTTTTTTTCTTCACCTCGATTCGCTCGATCTTCCCAAACGACGAGCTGAAACTGTGCGTCGCTTTCTTCCCCCTCTCTATTTTTATCCTCGTCGCAGCTATCTTCGGAAAAAAGGAGGAGAAAGAAAGGGATTCGATCGACGGGAGGGGAAGGTGTTTACGGGCCGCGAATCGACATCTCGAGGCGAGATTTACGATTCACCGGGAATAATCCAATAAGCCGCGAACGATGCGGCGTGGGCGCGAATGATGAAAGTTGGCAACCACCGCGGTGTGTTATTCGTTGCGGCTGATAAAAAGAGAGGGGGAGGGAGAGGGGCCTTTCATCCTTCTCTCTCCGTAATAATCGTCAACGTCGAATTCGCGGCGAATGATAAATCACGCTCGATCTTATCGCGCCAACCTTTCGCCGCCCGATAAATCTTTTTGAAGAAGAAAGAGAGAGAGAGAGAGATGACAACAATCTCGATTCTTCTCTTAATTCTCGAACAGCATTAGATGGTCGGTAGTCGCATTCTTTCCATTCGATTCGATTCGAGAAACGAGAGAGCTGCGCTCGAGTGCTCGCTCGATGGAGAATCGCACTCGAGAGACGAGACGAGCGAAGGAAGGGGGGGAGTTCTAAATTTAAGCGCGAGAAGACGAACGTGACACGCATCTACCGAGAATCACTTTGCCTGGCAAACCACCGTTGCTTGGAGATCCTGCGGTGACCGAGGGTCTCGTTTTCGGAAAAAAAGGGAAGGGAAATCGCGCCCCTCCACCCTTCCTTCTCGGCGACGAGGACGAGGAAATATAGCTTAGGATCCTTGCTAATGGCAATTGGCATTGTTGTACGCGCCGCATAACTTTCGCTGTCAACCCTCCGCCGTCCATTAATTTATTGCAGCCTCGTTGTAAATCTTCATCGACACCTGTACACCTGTCTTCCCTCGAGGATCTGGACGACGAAGGGTCGTAAAATCGTTCCCTCCCCGAATCGGTGCTCGTGCGAAATGTCAATGTTCCTCGAAAAGATCAGTTTCTCGAAAACGCCCGTGACGCGGCGCTATTTCAGGGAACGAGCTGATCGCGCGTTTGAGCTTGATTAATCGCGTAGGAAGACGTCGAGAGACGTCCCTTGATCCGGCTGTTCAGGGCCCTGCCTCTTTTCTTCCTCCGTCGATCGCCGATTTTAGAACAATGTCCGAGATTCAGAAGCAATAAATTATGGTGGAAACGGCTCCCAGGTAGGATAATTCCAGCCTGAGGGGCTGAGAGGCAAGATTGGCCCCTTGGCCGAGGGATTAGAAATCGTCAGGTAGACGATTCGAGTATCTCTTCCCAACGCTTCCCGTATTTCCCTCCTCGAGTCGAAAAATATCCAAGCTACGAAACTTCCTCCCCCGTTTAAAGGTGAAATGCATCTTTCCAAAAAATTCGAATTTCGACGAACAGTGTACGAAACAGAGAACGGTTTTGGAAAATGGAAAAAAGAAGGAGCCAAGTTTTCAAGGAGACGATTTTATTTCGTTCGGAAATAATTGATTCGCGAACGCTTCCCTTCGTCCTCTCGAGAGGAGAGGATAATTTCTCGATGGAAAGTGAACGCGTTTGCTCTCGTTTCGTGGGCGTAAAAAGAGGCGGCCGAAATAGAATTCTCGGTCCGGGGGGGCGAAGGACCGTAAATGATCGCGGCTTGGCAAGGGGTGAGAGAAGAAAAGAAAGCTTTCCTCGTGAAGGGGAGGTAATCGCGGGCGTTAAACTTTTATAGGCCTGATTTTCATTTATATGTTAAACGCGTCGTAACTGGGGGAGGGGGGAGAGGGAGGAGAAGGAAGGGGTCGAGTATCGAGCGTGTGCACACAACGCGACGCGTGTGGGTTTCGTTTCTTCGTGCGCAGGTGTGCGCGTCTGGATCGGTCTGCAGGTAAGGGATCCGGCAAGGCAGGCAGGCAGGCAGGCGGGGACTTTTTTTTTTATTTCTAACAAATGAGCGGCAGGTATGACGATATAATATAAAAAGATCGGTGGAGAAAGCCGAATAAAGAGAGGGAGGGGGAGCGACACCTGATTAATCGTCTTTTTATGGCTGGTAAAATATCGCCGCGCGTATGCGTAACGAAGGGGAAGGGAGAGGAGATACATAGTAAACTTTGAACTGACAGATACGATTCACCTCGCTCTCCTACTTTAAAGTTTATTGAAATATTTGGCCGGCTTTCTTCTTCTTCTTCTTCTCTCTTTTTTC
>NW_006263707.1:334089-342999 GCF_000469605.1 Apis dorsata | reverse complement strand
CACGTCTCGAAATCGTCTCCATCCTTTGACGAGGAGACAGCGTCGGAGGGAGAGGCGAGAGTGACAAATGGAGGCGGCGGAATACATTACGCGCCACTTATCCCTGAAAAATATAAACTAATAGGTGTACAGACGTATAAATGAGAGACGTCGAGGCGAGGAGGAAGGTTTGAAAGGAAGTGGGTGAGGTTGTACGTACCGTGCTCGGCCTATTCAAATCGAAATCGTTACGGTGAATCGTCGGTGGCTTAAATGGCTACCAAAAAACTCGAATCCTATCCCTCGATGATAAATACGCTCGAACGAACGTATTTGAAAAGCGAGGCGGCGAAACATCCGATTCCAAAAAACAGAGAATTCGCGAGAATCCGTTCTTCTCGCTCGCTCCGACGAAGGCCAGGTGGGCGAAGAGAGGGAGAGAGAGAGAGAGATAAAACGACCCGTTCTGAAACGATCCTCGTTACGGTAATCGTTTAATCACTGCGTCGTATCCGAGCGCGACTCGAGCGTTCGCCGCTGTAAAACTCGTCTAGAATCCCATAAACGTGCTCGGTAGGCCTCCTAATTTCGATGGATATGGTCAACAAACGTCGAGGGGAATGTCTTTGGTAGAGGAGAGCCGCGAAGAGGAAGCCCAACTTTTACCAAACCACTGGCAACCGATGGCTTTTACGAGGGGCGGCGGCGGCGGCCAACAGCACTAAAAATTATTAATAAAAACGTTTTCATCCGCGTCGCCCCTGTAAACATCGCATTTTAGATGTCGTATTCGAAATCGTAAAAAAAAAAAAAAAAAAAAAAAAAAGAAAGAAAGAAAAAGAAAAAGAAAAAGAGCTACGATGGGCTACGGTTTTCGGGATCTCGAAACGCCGTTCGACCAGATCGAATCGACTTTGCCCGTTTACGAGCCCNGCCAGCGACGTCCCTTAACCCGGTGTTTCGCGTTTCGCAACCACCGGCCGCCTCTCCACCATATTTAATATCGTTCTTCATCGTCCACCGATTTGTCACACTTTGTCGACGACCGGTCGGAAGGGGAACGACATCGTCGAATCCCTTCGAATCGAAACGTCCCTCACGAGATATCGGGACCGTGAAAGAGAGGTGAGGAGGCTGTTGGATAATTGGTCGCATTTAAATATCGATTTTCAAGACCTCCCCACGGTGCGTTAACCCACTTGGCCCACAGCGTCGTGATTATGCCGCGTCCAGGGGTCGAGCGGTGGTCGAGCGTAGCGGTAGAGGTAGTTGGAAATGCGGAGAAAGAGGGACGGAGATGAGAGAGAGAGAGAGAGAGGGAAAGAGGTGTTCGGACAAATAGAAACGTTCGCTTTGCTCGGCGCGAGAGAGAGAGAGAGAGAGGGAAAGAGGTGTTCGGACAAATAGAAACGTTCGCTTTGCTCGGCTCGAGAGAGAGAGAGAGAGAGAGAGACTGTTCTGTGAGGTCGCCGGCTACATAGCGCTGTCGTGTAAACACGCGCTAACTGCCTCCTCTTGCCGACGCCGGTCGTCGCCTCCACCCGCCTCCTCCTTTTCTCGCTTCTTCGACCCTGCTGCCTCTGTCGCGTTCGCGGACCTCGATTAACTGTCGCCACTCTGCTCCTCTCTCGCCTCGACCTCCATCGATTTTTTCCCTCCTTCGATCGAATTCGTGTCGTTCCCTTCCTACCTCTCGTTTCGACGTGTATTAAATAGGGGAGCAACGAGCGCTGTAAACGCTTGGAATTTTTATTACTTTCGAGATTATTCGAGCCACAAACTATCCTAATTCGATGGTCAAACTCGTTAGATCTCGATAACCGTTGCTATCTTTTTTCTTTCTTTCCTTCTTTTTTTTTTTTTTTTTTTTTTTTTTTTCGAAAGTTTTTATATCGAGGCGAGGATCGTTTCACGGTTCGATAAATTCCCATCGCGGTGAAGAATCGCGGAGGCACGGTGGAACAAAGATGGCCGTTGATAGCGCGGCCAGGAACGACCGTGCGTTCTGTGTGCTCGTTCGATTAGCATGTCGGTGCGAGTTGTTTCGCTTCCTCGTTAATAAGAGAGCCTCCCCTCCGTGTTTCTCTTCTTCCCTCCAACCCTCTCTCTCTCTCTCTCTCTCTCTCTCTCTTTCTCTCTTTCTCTCCTCCCTTCCTTTCTTTCTCCGACCTACCCGTGTACCAATACGCGATAATTCGAGGCGGACGCGCGGCTGATCTTCCCATGGAGTCCTAAGTCCAGGGTGATTCCGTTTCCCCTCCCCTCCCCGCGATAGAAGACAATGCCGTCGCTGTGTTTTCGCGTGGGACCGCGACTTCCTCGGGTCGTAGACCGAGAAAATCGAAATTCTCCTCCAGTACGCTTACCTCTATCGATCGATGATCCCGTAAAACTTGACTTGTCAATAGCAGATATCGATCCCTCCAATCGTATCCGTTGAGATCGAAATATAAAATGAAAAGAAAAGAAAATCGAATGAAATCGCGCATGGTGAAGAGAGAGAGAGAGAGATCCTTTGGGTCGGTTCGAAACATTAATCGGTGCAACGAGGAGGATCTTCGAAGATTCGATTGCGGATCCGCGCGCCTTTCATACTCGTCCCTTCATTATTTACGTCTTGATTTATTATAATCGAAGCTCAGCTCCGTTTGATCCTTCCCTCCCCCCTTTTCCTCACCTCGAAAGCGCGAAACTGGCCACGGAGCAACGCCACTCGGAAGGCCGTGTTGTTCCGATCCACCCCCCAATGGCGTAGCACGGGAGGGATCCTTACTCTCGCCTCCCCTATCCGACCTCGCTCGATTAATAATATCATCTCGCCCGTTTCCCTCTCCCCTCCTCGATCTTTATAGATCTTTATAGATACCTTGAAACCCCCTTCCTCCTTCGCCCTTTCTCGAGATGCGACGAAAGCAAGTGAGAATTACGCCCCTGCGAACTCGGTCCTTTATCGCGATACCGCGATCAAATTGGACGAGCTACCGAATTAAATTTCGCGATCGTAAATCGTCGAGGATCTCCCCCTCCCTCCGGTTATCTCGTTACCCGCCGGGTAAAAAGAAAATTGGAAGCGGCCCCCTCCGCTCGCCTCGCCTCGGAAGGAAAGAAGGAAGGAAGTTATTGGCCGCCACCGGTTGATAAAGGAGCAGCAACGTGCAACGAGGAAAGATTAACGCGCTGGTTAACACGTATTTGCACCGGGTCTCTGACCCCTTGCCGTGCCAGCCTTCCTCCAAATTGAATCGAAAACTCGAGCCTTTACTCGCGATTTTGCCAATTTATTTCTCCATGATATATATATATATATATATATATATTGAATAATGGAAAATTCTTCGATCGAAAGTTTTCTCGATTCTCGACGAGCGTAATTGTAATCGTTCGAGATCTCGATCGAATATTTGAACTGTTGATAGAGATGTTTGCACTCGGAGGAGTGACGTAACGAGGAGCGTACGGAAGAAGATAAGAAAAGGCGAGGGTTTTTTTTTTACCTCTCCTCTTTTCGTCCCTTTTCTTCCAGCATCGTCGCGGACGGTGGCACGGTTTCTCTGGTTTGATCTTCAATTTTTAGAAACCACTCCGTTTTCGTTTTCGTCGAGGATCGTACGTCGGAAGGAGGAACTTAAGAGGGGGAGGTGAGCCGCGAATTTAAGAGGGGGAGGTGAGAGATAGTTTTATAGATGTTTATAAATTGGGCGTGGACAGCGGCGCGGCCACCAACGATCATTATTTCGTGGCGTGAAACGTGAGGAGACGTGACCGTGTTGCGGGCGGGTGTTTCGAGATCGTGGCGGCGGAGCCCTCCTCCCGTTGGGGGTCGGGGTGACGAAAACTGACTGACTGGTTCCGCGGCTGGAGAAAGGAAGAAACAGCCCGTGGAGATTATTAGGCGGTCGACATAAAACGTGCTTAGGTGCGATTTAATATTTCCAGCTACGGGCATAAAATCCCCGGCGTATCGGTGACTCTCCGTGAGAGTGGAAGGACGCGAAGGGACCACGAACTCGCCTCTTTATGCCGTTCCCTCTTTGTGACGCCGACATCTGGCGTCATCGAACGTCAACCTTCTTCTCGTTCCTTGTATTTTATACCCTTCGCCTCGTAAAGAGAGAGAGAGAGAAAGAGGGAGGGAGGGAGAGAGGAAAAAAAAAAAAAAAGAAAAGTCTCTCGACCTCCTTGGTCGCTTAAGCTAGGCCAGCCTCTTTGTTTGTGTTTTTCAGCCCGGTTTCGGGGGATCGCGGCCTCCATTCGCGACACGTTCCAAATGATCGTTTTCACCCGTTTAATATCTCAATAATAGGAAGGGTAAAGATTTGGAGAATTTTTTCCTAAGGATGGAATTCGATCGCGAATTCCTCCATCTTTTTTCTTTTGCTGCGATCTGTGAGTTTCTCCAGAAGAATCGAATACATTTTTTAGAAGAATCTAATTAAATTCCAAATCAGGGAACGAAAGGCGAATCTTTTTCGAGAAAAAGATCGATAGATGGAATAGAAAAAAGAAAAACGAAGCAGAGAAAGTTTTTTGCGAGAAAGTGTTAGTTGTAGGAAATTTTTCGATTATCCTCACGGAGGATAAATCGAAACGCGAGTCTCTCTTCTCAGAGAGAGATTTCCGTGGAAGGTGGCGAGAAGATTTCGTTGCGGTATAGAGGCAATCATCGGGCAATCACCGCGAGGGGATAAAGAAAGAAGAAGGTGGAAGAAGCTTTCGGAGCGGACAAGGGCGGATCGCTTGAAAAACGTCAATGATTCCTCCTCGAAGCTCGAAGCGGTAGCTTTCGGTCAAAGGAAACCGAATAAACGCGAGGAAAACCTCATTCGGATTAGAGGCTGACCCAGGGAAGCCTCTTCTCTTTCCGCGAATCGATATCGTTCGAATAAAGCCGATTGATTTGCTCCCGATAATGGGTGTCGGACGGAATCATCGTGTCCTTCTCTTTTCCGCCCATCTGCCCCGATACACCTCGTATTGCAGGTCCGGCAGAAGATCAAAGTCACATCCAATTCGATGTCTCCGCTCTTTTTCCCAATATTATTGAAATTGCAATTATCCGTGTAACGAACTTGCGATAAAATTTGAAGCAAATTGTGAAAAATAAAAGAATACGTTTTCCGATTTTGCTCCGTTTTCTGTAATTTTTCTGTAAATCGAGGTTAGATTTAAGTGTCGAATGATCCGATAAAATTTGGAACTGAGAATCGAAGGAATATTTAATTCGATATCCTCGATCGATTTTCTTCTTTTCCACTCTATGTAATTATTGAGGTTAGATTTAGGTGTCGAATGATCCGATAAAATTTTAAGCAAATTAAGAAAAAAAGAATATGTCAATGTCTTTCGATTTCGTTTCGTTTTCCGCAGTATATAATTATTGAGGTTAGACTTATATGTCGAATGATCCAATAAAATTTAAAGTGAATTAAGAAAAAAAAAAGAATACGTCATCCGATTTTGCTTCGTTTTCTATACACTGTATGTAATTATCGAAGTTAGGTGTCGAATAATCCGATAAAATTTGGACTGTCGAGAATCGAAAGAATATCTAATTCGATATCCTCGATTTGCTTCGTTTTCCGCACAGTATATAATTATTGAGGTTAGATTTAGCTGTCGAATCGAAGGAATATCTAATTCAATATTCTCGATCGATTTGCTTCGTTTTCCGTACAGTATATAATTATTGAGGTTAGATTTAGGTGTCGAATGATCCAATAAAATTTAAAACGAGTTAAGAAAAAAAAATACGTCGATGTCTTCCGATTTTGTTCTGTTTTCTGTACGCTGTATGTAATTATCGAGGTTAGATTTAGGTGTCGAATGATTCGATAAAATTTGGACTATCGAGAATCGAAAGAATATCTAATTCGATATCTTCGATCAATTTATTTCGTTTTCCATGCTGTATATAATTATTGAGGTTAGATGTCGAATGATCCAGTAAAATTTGAAGCAAATTAAGAAAAAAATACGTCGATGTTTTCTGATTTTGCTTCGTTTTCCACACAATATATAATTATTGAGGTTAGATATCGAAAATTTGGAGAATCGGAAGAATCTAATTCGATATCCTCGATCGTTTTCCGCACAGTATATAATTATTGAGGTTAGACTTTAGGTGTCGAATGACCCGATAAAATTTAAAGTCGAGAATCAAAAGAATATCTAATTCGATTCTTGATCGATTTGTTTTGTTTTCCGCACAGTATATAATTATTGAAGTTAGATGTCGAATGATTCGAAACAAATTAAGAAAAAAGTACGTCGATGTCTTCCGATTTTGCTTCGTTTTCCACACAATATATAATTATTGAGGTTAGAAAATTTGGAGAATCGGAAGAATATCTAATTCGATATCCTCGATCGATTTTCTTCCGGAAACTGTAATTATCGACGTGTCCACGTGTAGAATCGTATAGTTATTATCACGATGATGGCGAGAAGGAAACCGGAGACAAAACCGGCTCGATATAAACCTTTCCCTCGGATATATACAAGAGGGCTGGTCCACGTCACGCTTATTGCTTCTTTGCCGGTAATACAAACAATCCGCGTTTCCTCGATATTTCAACCAGCTCGAGTTTCCGCGAATCCACCTACCCCCTTCCCTCCCTCTCTCTCTTTTATTTTTCCCCGTATCTGGCCATTCTGTAATCATTTTACGATCCATTCCATTCACGATCAAAGGAGAAAGCGAATTTCGACGAAAGTTTTCTTTTTCTCTCTCTCTCTCTCATTCTCATTCTCTCTTTTCTTCAATTTCCATCGAATCCGCGGTTTACAAAATTATTCGATTTATATATATATTTTTGACAATTAGTGAGATAGTCAAGCAAATAGCAGGGGTCTACGATCTCTGACGTTGTTTCTCTGACGTTAAGAAGATTTCATAAAAGCGTGGCGCGCTTTATACGCGCTATTCTCATCGTAATCATAATAATTACCACCGCTATCTTTAATGCCCTGGAAGAGGATAATGGGAGCGGCGGCGGTTATTACGGCCGCTCGTATAAACCGCGATCTTGATATCCCCCACTCGAACGTTTCCAGACAATGTCAACGTTCACGTTCCTTCTTCCCCTCCCCCTTAGTCTTTTAAACTCTTTTAAACTCGTTTCGATTTATTTAATCCCGCTTCGAAGCGAAAATTTTGTTCCCGAAATTGAAAATCGGAATTCTCTCCTTCGAAACTTGGGCAGGATTCTTTGCAGAATGGTTCCTGCAAAGGCGGGGGCAACTGGAAGACATAAAATGCGCGGGGGCCAAGTGCGGCAAGCCGCGCTACTCGTAAATCAATCGAAACAGGAAGAGGCGTTGTTTGCCTTCGCTGCGAGGCTTATTATTCATCCCCCCCCGACCGATTTTCCTCCTCCGACTCGAAACGACTCGATACTCGTCCCCTTGAACCCGATCATCCTGACGATGGCGCTAATAAAATCCGCTCCACCCTTCCATTTTGCCCTCTTCTAAAAGGACCTTTCGTCTCCGATTATATACTTTTCCAATGATATTCCCTCGAACGGGACAATTCTCGAGCAAGTGTTTCTGGCGGATAAAGCGTTCCCAGAAGAAGCGCATCGAGGGCTCCTCCTCGACCTCGGCAACGACAACCTCGACGCATTATTTAAGGCTGCACCCGTTTCCGTTTCGCTCCGAGACGCACCCTTATAAAAGCTTTTACGACCGGAAGTTGACCCCGCGGGGGCGCAAGGTATACGGGTATACCTTATAGCCGTCCCTGTTGCGAAACCGAGACCAGAGACACCTAATTAAACACGAGCCAGCGTGCTCCTCGTAAAAAATTCTTCCTTCGAATCTTTCCCTTCCCTTTTCGCCGAGCGAGAGACACGGTAATTTCCCTCGATTTTATCGGCCGCGTTTGAGCGAAAACTGAGCGTTCCGATCGCAATCTGTCAAAGACACCGTGCAACAACGTGGCGACAACGGTACCGCCGGTTTCACCGTTATCGCCGTTCCTTATCAGCCGGAAGGGAGCGAGTTATCTGAATCTCGGAGGCGGCAAGGAAAAAGAAGAAGAGGAAGAAGAAGAAGAAGAGGAAGAAGAAGAAGAAGAAGAAGAAGTGGAAGAAGAAGAAGAAGAAAAAAAAAAGGAGCGTCGTCGCCGTGCATCGATAATTACTCGTCGTAAAAGTAACATGGCGTTGAAACGACACACTCTCGCCACACGCTTTCGTTCTCTTCGGCGAATTTTACGCTCACCTCTCGTTTCCGAATCGACTGTTCGAGCTCGTAAACCCCTCCCTGCCTCCGCGCGTTCCTTCCTCCTGAACGCGGCGTACGATCAAAACTGAAACTTTCCTCCCCAGTTAAAAACTCCTGGTTAAAAGAGGAAGAACAGAGAGGGGGAAGAAGAAAAAAAGAAAATAAAAATAGGATGGAGAGAGCGTAGTAGCGTAATATGATAATAATGACAGTAGTAAAAATGGTATCCCGGAAGAAGGATTATTTCGATCCTCATTACCTCGAGAATCGAGATGATGAATCGAGGCGCGCGGGGGTTTCTCGATCCCTAACGATAGTTAATCGTTGGGACGATAAAAGGACGCAACCGTGTCCCGCGTTGGATGGATGGTTTCTCGCGGAGGGGAGGAGGTGGCGCTAGAGAGCGCGGTGCGCGCGGGTACATCGATCATCGGAGGACGCGGGTTGCGCGTCCCTCCCCCTTGCCTCGAAGAAGAGGACCGCAAAGTAGAGCCGATCGACCGTCGGCTGTATCAGGAATTATTATTCACCGGCCGTCAGTGGATGAGAAGGAGAGGGCGGGGCCGCGGAGCATGCATCATCGAGAGCAAATTCCGCTCGCCCCCTCTTTATTTTCACGGTGGTGGTGAAGGATAGGGGGAAGGGAGGGAGATGGAGCAACGGAGGCCGGTTCTCTCGTGGATCTTCACGTGGCTGCCGTCACTC
>NW_006263707.1:332059-333399 GCF_000469605.1 Apis dorsata | reverse complement strand
ACTGTAGATCAATCAATATACGCTGGTTGAAGAACCCCTCTCTCTCTCTCTCTCTCTCTCCTCCCCTTCCTCCACCTCCACGGCCTTGCCTCGGTTCGTTCCTCTTTCTCCGACCTTTTACCCTCCGTCCTCCCCCTCCGGCTGCCCCTAACGAGCTCATCGCTCGTCCAGCCAAAGAAAAAACACGAGAAAGTGGTACAAAATGGCCCTTGAGAAATGCCGTCCGTCCATCCGTCCATCCATCCGTCCGTTCGTCCGTTCGTTCGTTTGTCCAGTCGTTGTTGGTTCGTTTCACCAGGTCCGTTGCAAGGGTGGTGGATGAGATCGAGGCTAGGGCGTTGCCACGAAACGCGCGGANNNGGAATGCGCGTACGAATAAAGGGGGAGGGGAGGAGAAGGAGGAGGAGGAGGCCGTGATATAAACGGCCATTTCGGTGAACGAAAAAAAGAGAAAAACGCGTTTCTTCCGTTCTCCTTTCCTCCTCGATCCATTCCCCTCTCCCCCTCCTCCTCCTCTCTCTCTCTCTCCTCCCTCCGTCCCACCCGTCGTATCAAAGTCTGCTCGTTAATTATTCCGCTGGTCTATCATTAAGAATTCCGCAGATACGACGAGTATCTTATAACGCTATATGAGTACGATCTCGCGATCGTAGGCGTTACCAATTGTAAAGGCACCTGTCTCGTGGCCTTGGATAACGCGATGCGCATATTTTCGCAGTCGTTATCGGTCATTTTTGAATAATAAGGAAAAAAAAAAAAGGAAAAAAAATGAAAAAATGATTGATCAGCGCGCAATTCAAAGTTTCCATTGTCCAACGCGTTGGCATCGAATTATTATAATCGTGGAAATTTGGCATCGATTGGAACGAACGAAAAAAGAAAGAAAGAAAGAAAGAAAGAAAAAAAATATTCACACTTCTAATATTCCAATATTCTCTCTCCGGCGAAACAAGCTTATTAATTGCGATTCGTAATGCGCATGATGATCAAGCGTGATGTAACAATCGTGGAAACGTGTCGATCGAGCGTGCAAAACATGTAAAATTAATTTATCACGTAGACTTTACCTTACCGAACGATCGAGACGGACACGGATAGATTTTTCGAGAAAACGTTTTCCTCTCCTCTCCTGCCGGTCATTGCTCTCTCTCTCTCTCTCTCTCTCCCTCTTTCCATCCCCTTACATACTCCTCTCCTCCTTTCGAACCGCGGGTATACACATTCGTTGGCAACGTTCCGCGGAACTGGACCGCGGGTGTAAACCGGTGGAATTTGGCAGCGGCAAATTAATTGTTGTTCACCCCTCGTTCCGATGAAATTTATCCGGACGGCACACGTAC
>NW_006263707.1:327460-332004 GCF_000469605.1 Apis dorsata | reverse complement strand
GCGGGGAAACGCGTTTTCAAACGCGACGAGCCAACAACAACAGCAACGAGTAACAACGAAGAACAATTCGAAATTTCATAAATTGGCACGCGTCACTCCAGAGGATGATCCGAGAGCTCAACATCTCTCCTCCTCCTCCTCCTCCTCCTCCCCTCTCTTTTCCTATCTGAGCGGTTAGGAAACGCGGTTGGCAATTTCTAAAAGCGGTGATCGTTGGACCGTCACGTCTCAGCGTTGGTTTATCGTCTTGCAGCGCGGTGACAGTTTCAAGCGCAGCTGTCGCTTGAAAGAGATAAAGGAGCGCGTNGTCTCGGATTAGATATAGCACATCGTACATAACAAATATGATAATACGGGGCCAGCCAGCCCCGAAGGGAGTTCGGCTTTGCCTCGGTCGAGGGGGTTTCGGGTTATGGGGCAGGTTAAACGGAATCATTAATAATCGGAGCTAACTAATCTGCCTGTCGCTATGAGCACACTTGTTTCACTCCTGTTTTTATTGGCCCTCGGCCCCTCGAACGTAACGTTTTATTCCGTGGTGGAACGTTGCGTCAAGGGTGGTGGTGGGCGAAAAGGAGGGCAAGGAGGAAAAAAAACTACGGATTTCCTCGCGGAAATCGATCACACACACGCACACACGCACATATTATACATATCACGCACACTTTGATTTCCCTCGATCGATCGATTTTCGATTCCGATCGAAGATGAAAAATCGACGCAAACACGTTTATCTTTGCCTTTGGTTTCGTTCTTTCAGCTTTACGAGATCAACGACGATCCGAAGAGGAAGGAATTCCTGGACGATCTCTTCAGTTACATGCAAAAACGAGGTAAGTGTTCTCCCCCCACCCCTTCTCTTCGTTTCTACTTTTTTTTTTATTATTCCCTAGAGACAATGCTTATATGTTATAACAATAACAATAACAATAATAATAATAATAATAATAATAATAATAATAATAATACACGCGATCGCAATAATCGTCGAGCAATCGTGACGCCGGTAAACGAGATATTACCCGCGTAGGGTAAACAAAAGGAAAAGGTATCGACGACGGTTCGACGTCAAACAAACGTGACGCGAAATGGCGCCGCGCTCGTTAAAAAAAAAAAAAAAAAAAAAAAAAGGAGGAGCCCCCCTTGACCCGCGCGCCGCGGGATTCATTATCGTCCGACCCGTTCAATCGTTCGAGCGGGAATTAATTTCGCAAATATTGATCGTCCCGATCGACGTCCAAGGCCGATTCCTCGGTTGGATCGGGACGAATGTTGGAACGAGCCCGAGTTTTCATCCGCACGGACTCGGCCGGCATTTGTCTCCATCCAACAGGCGAAGACTTATTGCGATCTCTTGGCAAGCGGTCGCGTTCCGCGCGAGCCTTTTACGAATCCCTCTCGTAATCCCGCGTGCATGTCCACGCGGGTGGGGAGGGGGCGCCTCCCCCAATCTCCAAACCGATTTAACCTTAGACCACCTACGCGTGCCACCATGGCCCCCTCTCTATTTTACTCCCTCGATATTCCCGCGCGATACTCGAGACTTCGCGCGTCCTCATCCGCGAGAGACGATCGCGTTATCGTTTCGAACGGGGCCGGCTGTATTTAGAAACGGGTCCATTGTCCCGAGAACTTGGAGAAATCGTGCCAAGGTGTTCGGAATTCGGAATTTCCACGATTATATTCGGATCTCTTCTCGGCCGAGTTTATCTCGTCTTTTTTCTTCGATCGAGCGATGGAGGATCGAGCGATGGGTTGAAAATTATCGAGGAGAGGGAGGAGGAGAAGGAGGATAGGGTTTGGAAGGCGTGTCACCGTGTTAAGGGGAAAGGGGGCGAGTTTCGTGAGTTGCGAAAATTACGAGGCGTATTACACTCACCGGCCGTTGGAGGAAAACGAAGCGCACGTGCGCACCCGCATCTCGTTTCCTGCACACGTGGAGAAGGGATCCGCGCATCCCGACGCCTCGTAAACGTCCACGTGGTTAAAAGGTTCGATAATACGTTGCATCTGCGTCCGTCAGAACGGACCGAATTAGATCTTGACCAGCCGCTGGAAACAGCGAAACTCTATCCCTTTCGCGTTTTCCACCATTTCTCGACCGTATCGTTGAAAAAGAGGAAAAAAGAAATTACGAGATGAAATTTACGAGAGAAGAATCTTACACCTTCTTGGAAGCGATGTTCTATCCTTTTTCACTATTTCGCTTCGATCGTATCGTCGAAAAAGAAAAAAAAAAATTACGAGATAAAATTTAAGAAATAGAATAGAAAATCCTAATTTTAGTCCCTTAAAAAAAGTGTTACGATCGATGAAAAAAAAAAAAAAGAAATTATGAGATAAAATTTAAGAAATAGAATAGAAAATCTTAATTTTAATTCCTCGAAAAAGGTGTTAAGACGATCGATGGAAAAAAAAAGAAATTACGAGGTAGAATTTAAGAATCGTATACCTTCGCTGGAAACTATCCTTTTCGCGTTTTCCACAATTTCGCTTCGACCGTATCGTTGAAAAAAGAAAAAAAAAAATTACGAGATAGAATTTAAGAAGTAGAATAGAAAATCTTAATTTTAATTCCTCGAAAAAGATATTAAGACGATCGATGGAAAAAAAAAGAAATTACGAGGTAGAATTTAAGAATCTTACACCTTCGCTGGAAACTTTATCCTTTTCCACAATTTCGCTTCGACCGTATCGTTGAAAAAGGAGAAAAAATAATTACGAGATAGAATTTAAGAAATAAAATAGAAAATCCTAATTTTAGTCCCTCAAAAAAGGTGTCAAGATATAATTGTAATTTCAAATCGATCGAAGGGATTTATATAATACAAACTTGGCGATACTTAACCGTACTTCTTCTCTTTCGAGCACACGAAAATCCCCTAGACACGTTATCCCCTAGTAATAATTAGAAATCGAATCTTCCTTGGTAAAATCAATTGAAGGTAGTACGTAGAATGTTGGCGGGGGAAATTGAACGTATCTGCGCGTCGTTTCCGCCGCAGCAAGAAACACAGGAGGAGGAGGAAAGGGTCGTGTTCTCAGAAATCTCGCCTCGCGAGAAGCACGAGGTCGCTGGTATAATATAAATTTCCAATCAAAGCGAGGATCGATGGCCGGTTGATGCGATCTTTACGAGGTCGATTAAAATCGTGGCTCGAGAAGAAAGAAAGAGAGGAGGGGGAGAAGGGGTTGCGACGAGGGAATATAAAGAAGCTGGAACGAAAAGCCGGGGGTACCGCCCCCCCGCGGGGCCTGTTATTGTGTCGACGTGAACAATGATTCGACGCTAACGCGATTCATAACACCTCGGCCACGTTCACAGATATAAAAGACCATCCATCACATCCCTCTACATTAGTCGATCCATCCACGATTCTCTGTTTGTTATCGATTCCCCCACACCCTTGGCGAGCCACCAATCCCGACCTGTTAATCCTCGATCTGCAACTTGTTAAAAAGTGAAAATTGGCGACCGACCAGTTTCATTTTACCTTTAATTTGTACCTTTTACTTTAAAAACGTTTTGCACGCGAGAGACACTTTTTTCGAGTCTCATCCCCTGTCCAACGATGGAGGAAATTTAACAATCGATGTTACTTCGATAACTCGTCGTTCGAAATAATAATTTGCAAAAATAATCGTGAAGAGAGAAAAACGAAATAAACGTTATTTAAGGAGTAATTACACCGTGCTCGAAATTTTCAATCAGTTTCACTTTTTCCATTAATAAAATTTTCAATTTTCGAAATACGTTCGATTTCTCGCGCATGAGCGACAAGAGGACACGGAGCTCGAGGCGGAGAGATCTCTTCTCCCCGGCTGGCAGTAATGTCGGGATTATCTTAATTAAAAGATCGTAAAGTTGATCATCGATAGAGATTTCAACCGGACGGGATACCACTTCCATCTCTCTCTCTCCTCCCGGATGACCTCTGTAAATTCGGCGCGGTAATAGATATTACGAGGTCGTTTCGCAACAAAGTGTTTCGTCTCGTTCGTATATCAAACGAGCCGACGAGGCGAGCAACCGGAACGCGCAAATTCGCATAAGCGGAACGTAATTGGCGGGGATAAGGCCCGGGCCCGCGAGACTTCCACTGGAACCTTTTGGAACCGGTTCATCCCGATCAAAGGGGACACCTCCTCGAGAGATATAATTGGAACTTAGTTAACTTCCACCCTCCGTTTTACGACCAATCCCTCCCTTCCTCTCCCCTCCTCCCCTCTTCCCAGTGATAAAAACCGAAACATTCTTTTCCCCGCCCAATATCCCGCGAATATTACACCTCTTGAAAAAAAAAAAAAAAAAAAATAAACGATCGATCGAGGATACGTACGTTAGCAGATTACATTCGTCGTTGTTCTCACACATCGCGTCGGAGGGATAGTCGAAGAACGTTTGGCGGAGCAAGAAGGTTGCTGCAGCGTTTATCGCGGAGGGAAGGTTCTTTATTTATCGCGCGTATTGCTGGCACCTCTTCGAGGCCCCGACCGTTATAAATCTCAAGCCATTTAATATGCAAATCCCGCCACCTCCTCGA
>NW_006263707.1:324646-327399 GCF_000469605.1 Apis dorsata | reverse complement strand
CGAGGACTCTCTTTCTCTCTCTCTTTCTCTCTCCCCCCTCTCCTTTTTTTTTTATTTTCTTTTACCATCGCGAACGAGTTTCAATCGCCGATGTAATTCATACTGCGACCGCGCGAGAGCAAATGCCATTCTCTCGTCGAATGCGTTATTATCTTACTCCTCTGGGCCCCTTCTCCTCCGCGCCCCGCTCAGCCCTCGATCATAGCGGGACGGCCGGTTACGCGCCAACAACTCCCACGAGGACCGCTTAATGATATCCGCTCGATTTTATAAGCCTTTCGATAAGCACCATATCTTTTCCGCTACTCTTCTTCTTCTTTTTTCACTTCTTTTTCTCTGTCATTTTTTTCTAGATTATTAACTGATTTCATTCTTGTAACTACGCTTCCAACATTAGATGTTATAAATTGTTAGTGGATGTAAAATTATTCTTCTTCTTCTTTTTTCACTTCTTTTTCTCTGTCATTTTTTTCTAGATTATTAACTGATTTCGCCCTCGTAACGACGCTTCCAACATTAGGTTATAGATTGTTAAAGGATGTAAAATTATTCTTCTTCTTTTTTTCTCTGTCATTTTTTCGATTTTTAATTGATTTCGCCCTCGTAACGACGCTTCCAATATTAGACGTTATAAATTGTTAGAGGATGTAAAATTATTATTCTTCTTTTTTTTTTCACTTATTTTTCTCTGTCATTTTTTTTCGATTATTAACTGATTTCGCCCTCGTAACGACGCATCTAATACGGTTATATAGGTGTTGTTAATGGAGATGTCGTAAAAAATTTTTAAAAAGGAACTACTCGTTCTTCTTCGCCAATTTTATATTTCGTGTCGATTCCAGCGATGGGTAAAATTTAATAGTTGTAATGTTTCGATAATTTATTGTTCGAAAACGTAATAACGCCAAATGGCCGAGAATTATATAAGAATCAAGCACTTTAATAAATAATTACTCATTAACTTTATTTTTAACTAGTTTTACTTTCTCGGGTTTGATCAATCGTCTTTTTGGTCGATTCGTGCGTAACAACAATTTTCTTCCATTCGTATCGACGATACGCCGTAATCGAAGAAATTTGCGATACTTTTTTCTAACAATTTTAACATCCGAAATATCTATAATTTATCCTACCATTATCGAATAGGTGATAATCTCGTCCTATTCGAGGATAACCAATACCAGAAAAATCATCACCGACTCCCTTTAAAAGAACGACATCCGAATACTTTACTACTCTTTACAATTTCATTTCGACTCGTATCATCTTTACCATCCCATCATCGATAATCCCCCGTTCGTAGGAGCTTTCAACAATGTCACTCTCTATCTCTCTCTATTCGAAAGGAGAAAGAGGAAAAAAAAGGAATTCTCGATCGACGATCGAGTGGCTATCTATGATGGTGGCGCGAAAGCAAGAGTGTGAACGATAATAATACTCGGCGGGGCAATAATACTCGGGTTGGGTTTGGTTGTATAAGTGCATTGCACCGGGCAGGGTCGCGAGTCGCGTTACGACCGCCTCGAGAAAAATACCTTTTTACGCGGCGCGGGTAACGCATTAGCGGCGAGGAACACGTGTTCGGCACGAACACTTTTCGCTACACACTTGTGAACGAGCACGCCGTGCGTGCCGTCTGCGTACACAACGCGTCTCCGCGCATACGGTCGCACGTTCGCTCTTTTCACCGGCCGATACTTTGTACCCGTTCGCGGATTATCGCGTCCTCTCTGTCTCTCTCCCTCCCTCTCGTTCCCTCGCCCGCCGAAGAAAGAGGAATACTTAGAAAAAGCCTCCACCGTTTCCCTTTTCTTTGCCACACGGTATTCTATGTATAGAACCTGAATGGCGCCTCTTCTCACGCGAACATTCTAGTTGGAATTTGGTTAAAACTCTGTTACCAGTCGCGTTCTCTTCTGTTCCTCTTCTTCCTCTCCTTCTTCTCCTTCTTCTTCTCCTTCTCCTTCTTCTTCTTCTTCTTCTTCTTTTTCTTTTTCTTCTTCTTCTTAATGGATATTTCTCCAGAGAAGGATAATTTAATTTCATTTTCGTTAACGAGTTAAGGTGCGTGTTTTATAAAAAATATATATATATATATATATATTTGTTCGTAAGTTTAACTCTGAAAGAAAGAGCAAAGGGAGGATTCCTCGAGAAAAGTCGGTAATTAGATGTTTCTTTTTTTATTTTTCTTCAACGGCATACGAGACTCGATATTCGATACACCATAAATCATGATGTAACTGAAAGCTGTAAAAATTAATTATTACCTTTATTAATTCGTTCGTCGTCTGACGATCTTTATTTTAAAAATCTTCTTATCGTTCTTATATTTTAATCAATCCTATGTGCAACATAGGATGAAATAGTAATATAATCGATTCTATATTAAGATTAAAAACGATCGTAATCGACCGCTACGAGCTTTGCTAAATCCCAACGATTTAGATATTTAGACGGAAGCCAAAACTCATTTCATATACAGATAGATAAATAGATAGTGTGTTTAATTCGAGTAATTGGCGTCGTTCCATTCTCGTTACGTAAACGATGTTACGTCTTGGAAAAAATTGAAACGTTATTAAATTTGTCCTTCCGATACGAATCCAAGACGCGTTCCACTTCCTCTCACATCTTTTTCGAAAAGATATTTCCTCTGTTTCAGAAGATCATCATAACTCGATGATTGAATTTCCAACTACATTCCCTTATAACCCCTTAAAATAATTGTTTTAATTAATCGATCGAACCGC
>NW_006263707.1:321813-324224 GCF_000469605.1 Apis dorsata | reverse complement strand
CTCTCTCTCTCTCTCTCTCCTCCTCCTCCTCCTCCTCCAAACTTTTATAGCCGTCCCTTTGGACCGGTCGAAGATCGATTCTCGGTAGAGGTGCAACCCGTATGAATTTTAATATTTATTACGTAATAAAGCCTCCACCCGGGCCTGTTCCACGTTTTCGTCGGCCGTTTCGTCTCAGCCTTTAATCCCGCGCCCGGGCGCATTAACGCGAAACCTTGATACGACTCGTCGAACCTACGACCCACATTCATCCCCCTCGCTTCAGGGTTGCACAATTGGGACTATTTTCGCGAGGTATTTTGTAGCTCGTATTTCGCGTCGTGGGCGAGCGAAGTTCAAACTAGGCGCAGTGTGCCGTGACGAGGCGCTGTTATCGAGCAAACGGCTGACGAACGTGCTCCCGGCACCAAATACCGGGAATAATAAGAAAAAAGGCGAAAAATGGGCGGGGAATGGAGGGGGAGAAAGAATCACGTCGGAAACGAGACGACGCGGGCGACGTCGCGTTCGCGTTTAACGCGTTCTCGTTTCTCGAGAACGTGTGCGCCGCTCGAGTCGATAATCGGCGGCGTTTCAACCAGATAAATGGCGAGGAAAAGAAAGAAAGAATCGCCCGTAATCCGCGTGCGCCGATTCCAAAACCGACTCTCGATCACGTATCGCGGCGGCAAAAGGAACGCGTGATTCAACCGCGATTATATCGTTTCTTCGCTCGCCGATCTTTGTGTAAAATATAATTGGGAACTCGAATAATCGAGTAATCTCGCCTTTAAAAAAAAAAAAAAAAAGAAAAGAAAAGAAAAGAAAGGAAACCGTCCTCGTCATCAACCGTTTTTGATCACGGGATAAGCGAGGACGTCGCGGTCCTCGAAACGAAAGGAGCAGGCCTCTGATCCGCCTGGCCGAGAATGAAATCGGCAAACATAGCGGGCCTGTACCGTTAGGGAGCGGTTAGAAGGCCGAATTAGAAGACGGTATCGAGACGGAAACGGAGGATTTCTCTCCTCGATTCTCTCCTTCTCGCCTCGGCCGCCAGGAAAGGATCCTGGCTCCCCCTTCCCTTGGTGGACAGTTCGCTTCCCACTTTTATTCATAATATCTCCGCTCCGATGTCGTTTTATCGCGTTTACGACCTTGTACGAGCAAATGTACGGGCCGAGCGTGGACGTTGGACGACGACGACAGACAGAGTCAATTCAGCTTGTCCATAAACACCCATCCACGTTTACCTCCATAAAACGAAATAAAGTCCTATGCGCGGCGCATCGCCGCGCCGAGAGAGTCCCGACGATGGGCGGACTCTCCCCGTTCCCGCGAGTGATGGATTTCCTCTTTGACGGATCGCTCGTAAACCTCCTCTAAATGTTTTCTCGGAAACGGCGAAGAGAGAGCCAATACGGATTTCCAGCACGCGGCCACTCTCTCTCTCTCTCTCTCTCTCTTTCTCGTTCTCGCTCTCTCTTTCTCTGCCCGTCTCCACCCTCGTCGTCCTTGTTGGACGATCGGGCTGCTTAGGGCCACCCGCTGGTTTTAGTGGGTCTTAAATCGGGATTATGTCGGGATTACAGGATCCTGCGTACGCTCGTCTCTCTTCTGGTAGCGGGCCAACCATTGCATCGAGCTTACGCCGAAAAAACGATCCTTTTCCTACTTCTTCCTTCACCTCTTACATCCTTGGCTTGCCAAAGGAGCTTCGCTATCCATCCCTCTTTTCCTTTTCTTTTTTTCGCTCGGTTACGTAAAGAACAATATTTTTGTGCAACGAGGAACTCGTTGGTTCTCGATTGGGTAATTTACAGACGAGCTTCTTTTTTTTTTCTTTCTTTCTTTCTTTTTCTCTTGTTTTTCTGTAGGGGGTAAGGGTTGCACGAGTCGAGTCACGACGAAAATGCCGTGCATTTTCGGGGAGGGTTGTCTCCTGCCGTTGTCACGAGACGACGAAGGTAGTAGAGACACTGGTACCGTTTCGCGAGGAATTCGTAAATTGGAAAAGAAGTAGGCACGCCCTATACTCCAGCTTGGTTTAATCGCTTCGCGCATTTGACTGGTTTCTCGATATCGATCATTCCCTTTCTCTCTCTCTCGGTCTAGGTAGTTTGCAAATCAGAGAAACGCCGGTCGATCGTCCTCGCGTTTCCGAGAAGTTTCGTGATAAGTTTCGGACGATTTGCGGTGGTTTCAGAAAAGCGGTGGCGGCCACGAGAAAGAGAGAGAGAGAGAGAGAGAGAGAGAGAGAGAGAAAGGGATGAGCAATCATCGGCAATTATTCGGAATCCCGAAGGATGTAACGACGTGCACCCATTTGATTGATGCCCCCCGGCCGATATTCGCCCTGCGAAGAAGAGGAGAGATCGCGTTTTCGTGCGGAGAAACCTCCGAAAAATTCCGCTTCCACATTAATTATTATTATA
>NW_006263707.1:321534-321771 GCF_000469605.1 Apis dorsata | reverse complement strand
GGGGGGGGGGGGATCCCGTGTCATTTCTCATCCCGAATTATTATCGAGGAATTTGGAACAACTACTCTTCCCGACCCAAATCGTTCTTCCACTCTCGTTTCGTAACGAGTGGAATTCGCTTGGATCGATGCTTGGAAAGAAGAGGAAAGGAGAGAAGGAGGAGACGATGATCGACCAACAACCCCTTGCGAACGGAAAGTATCTCGAGGAGCAACCAACTATCTTTCAAAGATAAGT
>NW_006263707.1:320578-321239 GCF_000469605.1 Apis dorsata | reverse complement strand
GCGGCACGGTTCTCCGGCACGTTCCAGTGCTATAGATAGCTCGCGCACGCGAGCCGAGCGAAAAGCATTTAGCAGGATGACGTTCGCACATTCTAGACGTCTCGACGCCGACCGTTCTCCGACCGATCATCCGTTACGTTCCCGTGACGTAATTGTCGAATTCTTGCCCCGACACCTCCTCGCCTTCTCTCCCTTCTCTTCCTTTCTCCTCTCTCTTTCTTTCTTGCTCTCTCTCTCTCTTTCTCTCTTTCGCTCTCGCTCTCTTTCTCGCTCCCTCTCCCCGCTCCACCGATTCGCTTAGACGCGAAACGGGTGACAAGAATGATCGTTTGCACCGGGGACGATTGATTAATGGGCGGACCGTGGAGTTTTTCGCGATCGAGCCCTCCCTTCCCTCTTTTTTGTTTCTCGAAAAGACGAAAAGAAGAAGAAGAGGCGGCGGAGGAGGAACGAAGAGGGAAGATGGAAGAAATGGGAGAACGGGTTCCGCGTTGTGTGTGCAGGCTGGACGACGCGGACGACGCGGTGCCCGGGCGTGGGAAGTGAAATACGAGCGTTGTAGACGGCCAACGGCCATTTCCATCCTGCCGGTTTAGTATTGGCGGGCCACTAAGTCTGAACTAATTTGCTTATTAATATTTCACAACAGCGCCGATCGCTC
>NW_006263707.1:315941-319818 GCF_000469605.1 Apis dorsata | reverse complement strand
AACGCGACCAACCGCAATATCACGGTTCGCGTTGGTATTTTATAACCCTGTAAATAGCCGCGAAGACGACGCAGCTTCTCGGAACTCTTCGATTCTCGAGAACTCGCTACGAATCCTCTCGCCCGATTCGTTGTCGCTCCTTTCCAATTACCGATTCCTCGCCGACCCCCCTCCGTCCACGATTCAACACACACGCTTTTTACTTTCCACGCATTTTTCTCTCGCCTTTTCCCTCCAAATCTCTCCGCTTTTCCCCCTCGCTCAACCCACCACGTTTTACGTCGCGTCCAACTCCTCGGCCACATTGTTGGCAACCGTCGCTACTCCTCCTCCCCCCACCCTTCGATCCTTCGTGCTCGCGATCGCCACCATCCTTCGTCGTCGACGTGCTCCTCCTCCTCCGTCTCTTCGCAGACGCGCCAAGGCCACCGCTTGAACTCGTTCCATCGAGACGAAAAATCTATCTATTCTCTCGAAAACGATCGAACAGCGTTCGATCATTTCGAGTAAAAAGATTTTATTGTCGAGGAAAAAACGGGCGCGATATAGGTCGCGAGTCATCGGCCGGGCCCACCCAGGTCGTCCTCCACCGTGACCGCGTACGACGAAGAGAAAGAAGAGTCGAAAGGGCGACGAATGGGCGAAGCGAGGAGACGAATGGACGAAGACGGACGAGGTGGAATTATTCGTTGGCACGCCCTCATCCGACCAATCTTGTTTTGTCTATCCTCCGTGCCCTCTTGATCCGCGTCATCCCCGCGAGGAAACGGCAACTAGAGCGAACAGGATTCGGCGCAGATATTAATTTCGGCCGTGGACAGCCGAAACAAATGTCAAGAATCAATTATTCGATTATACGAGATTCCTCTTCCCGCTCCAATTTCGATATCGAATCATTCTTTTTCTTTGTTTTCCTTTTCTTCTCTCCTCCTCCTCCCAGAGATTGGCCGCGATTTTATTATCTTTATTATGGACAAATTAAGAAGCATGCGCTTCTTGAGAAACGCGAAATTTCTTCCAACTCGTGAAGAAAAAAAAAAGACTATTACGAATTATTTTAACGATCAATTTAAGTGGATATTTCGAGAAGAACACGAAGATGCGATCGATTAAAGAAAGACACGTCATTGAGAATTTCGAACGAACTTTTTGAGGTATTCGGCGAGAGGGGGAGGAAATTAAGAACTCCCTTTGCCGTAGCACGCGATATAAAAGTTTTGTTTCCCTGGGATTATAGGAGGGGAAAGAGAAAAAGAGAGAGAAGGACGATGCCACCCACGAATTATAAGCCACACCCGGCACTCAAGGGGGGTTGCCATGCCACCAGAGGAGATACAATTATTTGATCGAGCGAGCAACAAGTGGCCTACGGTTGCTTCTATTTTAGTCGGGGAGATTTCGATGCCTCGATAGAGAGGCTCTTACCAACGACAGAATTGCCCCCATAGGGCGATAATCCCACTCGAGCTCGTGTTACGTCGATGGGGATCGATCAGCGCGCCCCAAAGCTCTAGGCTCCGTTTCCGGACCGATTCCGATTCCGAGACAATGCGAATTCGATAATCTTTCCTTCCTTTTTCTCTTTTTTTTTTTTTTTTTAAAATCGGTTGGTCGATTGTTCCAGAGAGACCGAGATCTTTTCAAATCCTTTTAAATTGATAATTCATAATCGATCGATTTTTTTTCGAAGATGAATCCATCTGGAGAATTTACGACGAGAGAGAGAGAGAAGGAGGAAATAAAAAGAAAAAGAAGAAAAAAGTATATATATATATATATATATAATCGGATGGAAGAGGCACAAACGTGTACGCGACTCGCGTTTGGCGTGGCAAAAGCGAGAAGCACGTCGCAACCTCCCCTCCCCCCTCGCCTCTCCACGCTCCATCGCGACTCCCTTGACAGTTAACTTGGCTAAGACGGATCGTAAATTATGCCAATATTGCCGCGAAATCCTAACAAGATTATAAAGCGGATTGTAGCGGCTGGTTTCTCTCTCCCTCCCTCCCTCCCTCCCTCCCTCTCTCCTTCTCCCTCCTTCCTTCGAACCCTTTCTCGATCTGTTGGTGGCCCGGCGGAAGGGCTGGAAGGGCTGGAGCCTCCAGAGCTGGGGAGGGAAGGGCGAAGGGGCATGGCACTTCTCTCCGGGGTCGGGGGTGGCCGAGAGCGAGAAAGAGAGAAAGTTCTATTTATAATGCGTTTGCGTCTTTGCAGGGGCCCCGGCCCGGTGGAGGCAGTAAATGTCGCGTGTATTTCATATGAAACTCCACCCCCTCCCGGCTATTCTTCGCAATGCCAATCCCGGTCTTTTTCGTCCGTCCGATAATACCGGCCGCTAACAAAGTTAAACCGTTCACCCACGAACAAAGTCCTTCCTTCTCTCTCCGTTTCCACCCTTCCCTCTCCTTCTTCCTCGCGACGAGGCACGATTATTGTCAAGTACGTATTATATATATATATATATTTTTGTTACATTCGGTCGATACGAAAAGTTATTAATAATAAACGGTAACCGTTTTTTTTCATTTTCGACGTGTGTACATTTCGACGGGTAATCGGAGTGTTCGAGGCTATTTTAAGCTCTCCAAATGTTCCCCAACGAATAGTTTCGAAGGGAGACGTTTCGATTCTCTTCGGATACCATTGCCGCAACGCCGCAAATTAGCTCGTAAAGCGTGCGTTGAAAGTAGCGGTTTCGTTTCGTTCTAAGGTATTTACAAGCGATCGAAATACGTTCGAAATCGATCTCATCTCGTTCGCGCAAAGATATTAAATTTATGTTATTCGAATGGGAATTATATTACCCGAACCAATTATATCGCTCGAATCGGCGACGGCTTTCCCATTTTTCCCTTTATGCCGGCAAATAACACGGTTGAGACATCGTCTAATCGAGATAAGAGATCGACGCGCGTGTATATATACGTGTATACGTGTATATACATATATACGTATATATTGGAGGGGTTATATTGGATAGATTCGAGGGCCGTGGTCACGCGAGATTCTGGGAAAAGTCGTTTCGCGCGCGTCCCGAAAGGGGGTTTTTAAAGCAGGCGCGTAGCCGGGTCGCAGTTTCTGCGTCGGTTAATAAAGGCCTCCGACATAGTCGATCGTTATTAGATCGGGCACTCCTTCTTCGGCCCGCCAATCTTGCCCGCCCAATATACTTCGCGATAACTCGTAAAACGCAACATTTTGTTTCCTATACCAATTACCCCCACTCGCGGTGGGGCGAGGGTAGCGAGAGGGGCGAGAGGTGCCCATTCCGCACGATCACGTTCCAATGGAGAGGAAGGGGAGAAGAAGCTCGCTCTCGTCGGTTCGACGAATGTCAATCCAGGTTTTTCGCTTCGTCCGTCCTCGTGGGGATGGAGGTAAAAGGAGAGAAAGAAAAATTGACGAGTTAGGAAAGTCGAGGAGGAGGACGATATCTTGGCGTCTCTGCTGAATATGGATTAGGAATGGAGAGGGAGAAAAGGAAAAAGAGATTTTTCGCAGGCAGCAGCGAAAAAGGCAACGCGAAGTTACGATCTACCGTCACGGGTTCACGCTTCGCGATTCCATCGCGATATCGTCTCGGAATATCGAGCCGATACGATTTCTTCTCTTCTTCGTTACGCTTCGAACGAGAGGAAGAGGTCTCTCCCTGCTTTTTCGAGAGTTTCGTTGAAGATAGAGACATGTAGGCGATGTAGGTGACGACGATACGCAAATACAAATACGCAGAGCGTGGACGGAGACAGTCGGATGGCTCGTGTGGTGGTGGTGTTGTACGCTCGGTACCCTCGGTTCCCGACGAAGCGCGCCGAGAATTATGTATTACACCGATAGGTACATAACGCCTGTACGCCACGTCGAATGGCTACTTTGACTG
>NW_006263707.1:309894-315742 GCF_000469605.1 Apis dorsata | reverse complement strand
GGCTCGCTACGGCTCGAATACAACGGCGGGACGCGGCCGCAGTGGCGGCGGTGGCGGCGGCCATTATAAAAATAACTGCTGATTGGACGCCCTACCAAGAAAAGTCGTAATCGCATCCTGAAATGCTTCTTCTCTCTCTTCCTTTCACTCCTTCCCTCCTTCTCCTCCCGCTCTCTCTCTCTCTCTCTCACTCTCCTTCCCCCCCGTTTTCTTTTCCCCTCGCCATTTCTTTCCACTTATCTTCGTATCTTCTTCCTCGTCTTCCCCCTTCGCCGCTAGATTCCTGTCGAACAATGAGACCCATTCCTCCCGTCGACTTCCACACCTTCTTCTCTTCTGGTATCGTCTCTCCTCCGAGGGAAGGAGAAGTATATACTCCAAGTGTATATCCGTACACTCGATTATCCGTTTCTCGATTCCATTCCTCGCTTTTTCTTTCTTCTTTTTTCGGAGGAACAAGAGGAGGGGGGCTCGAAAGGGGGTAAAATCTGTCTTCCCGCCTCCTCGAAGTTAAAGTCCATCGTTCTCGAATTTATTCCCTGGATATATAGAGCGAGCGAGAACGACGAGGAGCAGCGAAACCGGCCATTTTCCTCGAAGGGGAACAACGCGCGCGCGCGCGCGCGCGCGAGGAATGATTTGTGGAGGAGCACAGGGAGCGAAGAAAAAGCACGAGATACGTGTATGTACGCGGATGGGACGTCGAAGGGGGTTCGGAGTCCGCGAGGCTCCGTCCGTGGCTGCGAACGCGAGGAGGATAGGAGGCAGGGAAGAATCGGGCGCCATTTTGCGAGGCCAGGTTTTATCGCCGCGCCCTATATAGGAACATTATGCCTGGGTTGCCGGGTTGCGCGTATATCAACAATAATTGCAGGGCCAATAATAAAGCTGGAGGGACCACGCTCGATAGCCCGAAATTGCCGGTTCCCCTACCCCGGCCTGCAACGTTTTATTGCCTCCACTCTCGAGGCCGGGAATGGCGGCAGCCCCCTTCATCCTTCTCGATGGCGGATAAACGATCCACCGATACGATGCCACCGCCCGATCATCCGTCTCCTTTAACTTCGTACGGGAAGATATAGGAAATGCGGTCAAAGTATACACAAATCGGAAGAATATTCGCGAAAATTTCACTCGAGACGAGTTTTCTATTTCTCGATAACGAATAATGATTATTGTTGTTATTATTATTGTTAGGAAGGAATAGAGGGAGAGAGAGTTTTCTTCGTTTTGTTTTTTCTTCCTTTCTTTTTTTCATCGCTGGTAGGCCTTAGGTCTGTCAAAGGAAAACTCCGCTCGGTAGCGCGAGTTTCGCTGTTATTATTAGAGATACGTTGGGACGTTGTTGCCCGTTCTCGTCATTATTCTTTTTTGCCATCGCTCTCCGGGGTATGTCGGTCGTCCTCGCCTTCGTCTTCGTCGTCATCTGCGTCGTTGTTGCTGCTGTTTCGCAGCAAGGTGTTCCGTACGAAGAATCGTTGGCGAGCTCGTAAAGAGCCGCAAAGGAGAGCTCGCACGCGCGATAGTCACGAGTATTGCCCTTGTTAACGCCCCGTTAACTCGAACCTCTGGACAAACTCGTAAAATTTACCGGCTTCGAGCCGGTAAGACTACCACCACGCGATGTACAACGGTTGCCGGTGAATTTTCGCGTGACTTTAAATCGAGCTGGAATTATGTGTTTAGTGCGAACGTCGGCCGAGGCATCGCGGTGTCTTCTTCTCTCTCTCTCTCTCTCTCTCTCTTCCTTTTTCTTTCTTTCTCTCCGCTTCGCGTTTTTTCTTTCGAATCGAAAGGAAAAAAAAAAAAAAAAGAAAAGAAAAGAAAATTCGATTCGATCGCGGCCGGCCGTTGAACGCATTCGATCATTCTCGCCCGTGAACCCGTATATTTACGAGAACAACGAACGGATCAAGCGCAATACTCGTAAACTTGACGTTTACATACGCGTTGTCGAACCGCGTTGAGATAGTCGCAAAACTTGTTAACACCCCGTTAACACGGATCGAACAGCCTCGTAACAGCTCGACGACGGAATTGTCGAGTGGCCATTGACGGCGCTCGTTTCGTGCGACCAAATTTTCGTCGTGTTATCGTGGTATCGATTGTGACAACTTTCAACTATTTTAAATTAATTTCCTCGATTTATGAAAGCGGTAGTTATAGTTTTCCTTGGCGTCCGGCGCGATTCCACCGCGTTATCTTAAGTACCGATTAAAACTCGCGTAAAAGCTCGTAAAAGGCTCGTTCGTTGTTGGCGCGCGAGCGAGTTTGCGATAATTTCGATATAATTGCGATTTTGCACGCGGCCGGGTCGCGTGAAAAAATATTCGCCGGATTATCCACGCCGATCGATCCATTTCACCCGTTCATTCCGTTTGAACCATCCCTATTTCTCACCCTTCCCTCTCTCCTTTGAAACCCAACCATTTTTCTTTATTCTATTTATTTTATATATATATATATATACACACGCTCTAGCTCTACGATACACGACGAGTAAGGAGATCGTAAAAGCAGGCGTTCGCGTGATCGTTACGAATTCGTTACTGCTCTTGTTAACGCCCCCCTCGCTGCAAGCCTTGGACAAACGTCGTAAAGTTGGAGCGCGGTGCAACATTCCCGCGTGAACCATCGTCGAAAATGCGGCCGAAACCGATCACGTGACGGATAAACGACGACTTTGAAGCATCGAGTTCGCCTCGAGCTTGATACCTTTCCTTTCTTTTTTTTTTTTTTTTTTTTTTTTCTCTCTCGTTACTAGCCTCCCTCTTCTCTCTGTCTGTCTCTCTCTTTCTCCTCTTATTTATCTTCCCCCCATTTGCTTGGATAATTATCTTGGTTTCAGGAACTCCGATCAATCGGCTGCCGATCATGGCGAAATCGGTGCTGGATCTGTACGAATTGTATAATTTGGTGATAGCGAGGGGTGGCCTCGTTGACGTGATCAACAAGAAGCTTTGGCAGGAAATCATCAAAGGCCTACACTTACCATCGAGTATCACTTCCGCCGCGTTTACTCTGCGTACTCAGTAAGTAGATCGTTGAAGTTTCTCATCCGGGACCCATCACGTGCTACACCGCGCTCTACCGTCGCACCGGTACCGGTTGTCGGTGATTCGGCCGATACACGACGACCAATGCATCGTCGAGCAAAGCTCTGCCCTACCGTGAAATCTCTGGCACCGGGGATGACTCAATGGGACACCGGGCCCCTTCCCGGGATCGTTTTCGTTTCGCCGAAGGAAAGGATCGACGAAACGACGTCCATCTAGGTGACGCCATCATCCCCCCTTCTTTTTCCTCCCTTTTCTTTCTCTTCTTCTTCTTCTTCTTCTTCTTCTTCTTCTTCTTCTTCTTCTTCCTTCTCCTCTTCTCTTCTTTCTCCACGGACCGATCGATTCTTTTTTTTTTTCTTGCAAAGAAGATTTCTTTTTGCAAGATCGATCGAAGCGTGGATAAGAGAATGAAAAGCGGAAGGAAAATAAGTGGAGAAGGGAGACATCAAAGGGCGATACGTACGCCTTCCGTTGTTTGTGGGGAATGGTACTATCATCATTACCGCTGGCAAACAGCGGCGAGGAGGCACACTGTTTGTGTGCTTAAGATGGCGGCTTGTATCAGGAACGGCGTGTTCTCCGCGTAACAAAAATATACGGAACGCGGTCCACAAAAGAAGAGGCTCGACCAGGGGGGAGGGTGAGGGGGAGAGATCACAATACATTAACGCTCGTCGACCGTGTTGTTGCGAACGCTCGAAACCGTGGAAACGAGGCGGAGATCTCCCGGATGGGGAGAGAGAGAAAGAGAGAAAGAAAGAGAGAGAGAAGCGGCCGGCTCGTGCCGGTTAACCCCATTCGTCACCTGCCGGAGGAAGAAAGGAAGGAAGAAAGGAAGTCGACACGGCTTTCCTCCTCGCTCGTCGCCTTCGAACCTGATCGAAATAAAAATCTTTCTCTCTCTCTTTCTCTCTCTCTCTCTCTCAATGCGTTTTTCCTTTGTCGAGTGAATTCGAATCCAAAAGCCAAGACATTTCCACCTCGAGTTTTACGCGCCAACTTTCACACGTATACACGTTACACAAATTGATACAAATTTGATATCAACGGCTATTCTCGTCTCGAAGAATGAATTTTTGATCGAATCGTATCTCGCATATGAACGGCTGCTTCATCTCTCGCGAGGTTAATTTCGACGCGTGTTACGTAATACCGTGGCCGCCTTAATTAAAAATTAATCGTCTTCTAAATATTATTCGGCAAAAAATGGATCCGCTGCGAAGTAGAAATCTCGTAAGAGGAAAAAATGCGGGAACAGATGGGGGAAGATGTCCGCGAAGCGGAGCGCGACGCGCGTTGGAGGCCCGAAACTGTGAATTACACGGGCGCGATGCTCTCTCTCTCTCTCTCTCTCTCTCCCTCCCCCCTCCCCCTCGAATCACTCGTGAAAATAACCCTGGAACGGGCGGTGCGTGACGCGCGACGGAACGTCGGGACGCCGGCGCATCCATCATTCCGGCAACCGGTTATCCCCAGGCGGAGGGACAGGGACAGACGGAGGAAACGAAATTGTAAAGGGAGACGGCGGCTACCAGAGAGTGTATCGCGGTGCCTACACGACTATATCGAGCCACGCGCCTTCAACGTGTAATTATTTATACCGCGAGGGAGGCGCGCGCGCGCGCGCGCCACAGGGATCGACTCCTCTTCCATTGTGCCCATTTCAACACTCCGCGTTTCATCTCCGACAAATTTGAGGCAAGCAACGAAATAAACACTCCCTCGGGACAATTCGATATTTTTGCAACGTGTTACAAGTTGTTAGAATCTCGAGAGAGAGAGTCAACAAGGAATGAAACTCGTGCCAACACGCGAAATGCTCATTTCTCGCGTCTTTGAAATTAATCGTTGTCGATTCTAATGGAAATTTCTGTGGAAATGAACGAGAGAGAGAGAGAGAGAGGAAAGAGCGAAATTTTGAATCGAATCGAGAGGAAAGAGGGATTTATAATGGGTGGAAGCACGCGCAGTCGAAAGAGGAACTATTACGGGGTTATACACGCGGAGTGGTTGCTGCACGCACGAGACACCGAGTTTTCGAGGTTCGTCGTCGAGGGAGAACGGGTGTGGAAAGAATGAGAACAAGAAGACAAAGAAGCGAAGGAGAAGGAGGAGGAGGAGGAGGAGGAGAGAACCGGGCCGAAGGGTTAGTTCGGCCGCAGTCTGGCAGACAATCGTAAAAATCGAACGATCCCTACGCGAATTATAGGCCGCGGTTCTCGCAATATGTCTATCCACGAAAGTGTGTGCGAGCGTCAGTCGATCTGCTGCCACCTTTCGCAACGGCCGAACCTTTCTTTCTTTCTTTCTTTCTTTCTTTCTTTCTTTCTTTCTTTCGTCTACCTTCGATAAAATAAAAATATTTACGAATCTCTCGGTTCTCTTTCGCACCCCTCTGCCAATTCGTTCTCTCATGCTCGTTTAAAAGCGTCGCGATATCTTTCTTTCTTCTTTCTTTCCATCCCGAGATAGAAATTCCAAGCAAATTTTTCCTGTTATTTTTCATTTCTCACGTGTCACGGTATATATATATATATATATATATATAATTTCGAGAGACCAGTTTTCGGTAAACAACAAAGTTAGCGTTGTTTATGAACCGTTTCCAACAACGATTCATCTGTCGCGAACGACGACATCGTTCAGGTGCAATTAGCGGGGCCTGGTCGAGCATTAAACTCGACCGAGCGAGGCACGCTCTAGACGCGGGATTAAATTAAGCGGCGCAACGCGCGACGTGCGCACGTACACGAGTACACTCGGATCTGCCTTGCCAATTTCGCGTTCGG
>NW_006263707.1:307062-309218 GCF_000469605.1 Apis dorsata | reverse complement strand
GGGAGCGAGACAGGCGCGGGCGGGGGAGAGAGATGATAGGGGGGAGGGGAGTAGTGGGTTTATTTTAAATCGGTAGTTAGGGTTCCAGGCCTCCCCGGAGATGATGATGCGAGAGCGAAGGAGCCGTAATTGATTATACGATCCTCCGGGAGACAGGCGTTAACGGATGACTCTCGCTAACGAGCATTCCTACTTCCCTACCCCTTTCTTCCTCCTTCTACTGTACCCACCATCGTTTCGCCACCCTTTCACCCGACATCGCACCAATTTCGCTCCCCTACCACCACCACCACCACCACCACCACCGCCATCACCCTTCTCGCTCGCGTTCGCGCCGCCCCTCCGATTTCCATTTCCACCAACTCTACGCAATACTCTACGCCGCTCTTCGCCTCGATAAAACGTCCCTCCTCGTCGGACGAGAACAATAGTGGAAGGTTGAGGCGAGGCGAGGGGAGGGGAGAGGCGTATATGCGCAGCGCGGACAGACAAGTAGCGAAAACCGCAATTTGGATAAGTCATTTGTCGAGACGTCGAGAACGAGCGGGGGGGTCCACAGACACGATTTGTCGACGCTGCGCCAATTTCTTCGATTACCAAGTGCTCCCTTCTAGAACTGTCAGGGACGGTTCCCTTTTAATTCTCCCTTCTACCATTAACATTGAATGGCGAACGGCCATTCAACCGCTCTTGAGATCGAGAATATGTTCGAATACGTCGAATTGGCCTCCACGTTCTCTGAACTGTTGCCCTAGGCCCCATACCCGGAATGGCGCCGTCCGAATTCGAAGCACGCATGGTGGAGTACGTAAAATTGTTGAATAAGGAGTTGAGAAGCGGTACACCGCCACCGATGGGGCACCGGCCGGGAAGCGCCTCTCCCCCGTCCTCGACGCCCTCGAGAGACGGGGCGTTCAGCGCCCTCGAAATGTCTCGATTGACCTTGTGGAACATGTACAACAACAACACCTTGTATCCAGGAGTGGGACACCAACCACCTATATCGCCTCAAACGTCTCATTCCCCGCTACCTCCGGCCTCCAGCCCTGAACCTCAGAGAGAAGCTCTTGATCTTGGGCTCAGGTAAGCTTACTCAACTTATTCCTCTCCGTTTTCTTTTATTTATTTCTTTTTTTTTTTCTTTTAACGTTTTCTTCGAAAACAAGTCGCGAGTTCTTTTTTCACAGGTCATCGCCTGTATCCTCACCGGCGAGGCAAAGTTCACCATCTTCGGGTGGTAGTATGCAAGTCAAGAGGGATACGGAACTGACTGTCGCACCTGGACCTCCTCCCGCTAAAAGGTTACTCTCGGATGAGGACAGTCCGCCCGAGAAGAACGCCCCACCCACTCTGGGCACGCACATTAAAATTTCAAATAGAGGTAAGATAAATCGAAGATAAATCTCTCTCTCTCTCTCTCTTCCTCTCTTTTTCAGCGCAATGACGAGATTCTTTGACTTTCCAGGTGATGGGAGGAACGGTGACAATTCCTTAGTAGTCAGTATGGAGTTGAACGGAGTGATGTATCAAGGTGTTCTGTTCGCTCAAAGTGACAGTAGGTCCACGAGCAGTACAGCGTCCACCAACAACAATAACGCGAAACCGTCGCGGAGTGTGGTCTCGTGAACGCTCAACGAATCGTCAACCCACCCGCGAATATAGCTCTATAGGACACACTCCCTCGCGTCGGTTATAAGTAGGAGCAATATTAAACAAAGAATCGAGAATATGCGGTATGAAGGGTGTAGGGTGCAAAGACTTGGTTTATCGGTCGGACGACCATTCGATATCGTATTCTCTTTCCTTTCGTTCAACCCAATGATATGATTAGGAAAGGGGGAAGGGAGGGGGGGAAATATACACGTGACAAAAGTAACGATACTTGTACGGTTGAACTAGAGCGGAAAGAATTTTCTTCGAAGAATCTTGACTGGAAGCACTCGGCCAAATAGATTAACCGTTTTTTGAGTAACGAACTTCCGAACCGGATCGATCATTTGTCTTTTTTCTTTTTTTTTTTTTCTCTTTCTTTCTTTCATTTATTCTTTCTTTCATTCGTTCTTCCTTTCGTCACTTTCATTTCGTCAATCACCGAATCAAAACATCTTAACTTATTTATTGATGCTGATTTCTCGAGATTTGAGCGGCGTTCGATT
>NW_006263707.1:304896-307017 GCF_000469605.1 Apis dorsata | reverse complement strand
ATTTTTCTTTTAGTTTTTCTTTTCTTCCTTACTTTTCTTTTTTTTTTTTTTTTCTTTTTTTCTTTTGTCCCCTCTGTTCGGGAAATCAGTTATTTCTTTCGTTATTTTATTATAGCGTTTTAAATCAGCATGCGTGTGTGTATATTTGTTATAACTTTTTACCACGATATTAACTCGATATCACAGCGAATGTAAAAAAAAAAAAAAAAAGCAGGTGTGTGTACATATGTATTTGTGCACACAAATATTCACACTTATATCATTCTTCAACGCACTCACACACGCGCACATGAGTTCACAGTCGTACCACAGATATACAGGATTGGGTAATTGATGATTATTATAATCGATGATTTACGTTAATATTATTATTTGCAAGAGAAAAATATTTCGGATAAAAGTTGGATAGAAAATTGGATTGAAAATTTCGAACGGAATAAATTTTTATGGTATTGATTCTGTTGTACGTGAAAATATAAGGAGACCGCCTTATTTCTGCATTTAATGGAATCATATATTTTTTTATTATATTATTTTTTGTTGATTATTATTATTATTATTTTTTTTTTAATATAAAAAATATATAATTCCATTTAAAAAAGATATTTAATTTTCAAGCGTACTTCAATACTTCTCCATAAGAAAAATAAATTTATCTTGTTGTCTCGAAATATTTTTACTTATAAATAATAATACGTATGTTAAATCAAAAGAATAATGTCAGATGCTTAATTCTGTATATATATATATATATATATACACATATACACACATTCATACACATACGTATATGCACACATCTTCTTATATACATAGACAAATGTCCATCTTGTTGCTCGTTCGTTAAGTATATGTACATAGTCATTCGAATACATTTTTCTTTCGCAAAAGGGACAGAGCTCAGTGCGACAGTTTACAAGAAGATACGCCATTATTATAATTATAATTATTATTAATTATTGATTATTACTGTTAGACATTAGAGAGAAAAAGATATTATGTATCGTGATTTTTATATTATACGCACGAGTAATTTTTATTTTCTTTTACTTTCTTTTCGTTGTAGGCAGATTTGTAAAAAAAAAAAGAAAAAAAAATCAGGCGGTATCGATACGTGATGGTTTGCTTCCTCTTTTTACGAGACATACGTGTGGATCAACTCCACGAAATCAAACGAAAATTGCGAAACGAACGCAAAAGACGGATCGTTACAACTTGTTTCTTCCTTTTTTACTTTTTATTTACGTTTTCGCGTTGTTTTCTTTCTTTTTATATTAAATGCGCGAGAGATGTACGAGCGATTATCATAAAAAGCATTTAACCGAGTAGCATTCAAATGTTTCGCTCGCACTACGTATTTCGCATTTTTATTATTATCGTACGCATCGTCGATCTTTAAGTTTCTTCTTTTTCTTTTTTTTTTCTAACGATAGATAATCATGTTGTTTCGATGACTTTCGAGGGCCAGTTCAATAACGATACCGCAGCCAACAGGGACTGTGAAAACGCTGAACACACCCACGTATTATAAATGTATAATATAGCAACGTTTACTTTATATTAATGCTTAGTATGTAACGCGCAGAAGAATCATACAGAATTAAAAAAAAAAAAAACTTATCCCCTTAGAAGATAAGCGCATTCACAAAGCGTTCAGAATGAGAATAAAAGCATCCTTAGTCATAGTTGTTAGGATACAAACTTAGCGGAGGTAAGATATTAGAGAATAATACGCGCGACAGTAATACAAAGTACATAAGATAGGTAAGAGGAAAGAAATTTTGCGGACAATTTTTTTGTCAGTTTTTGTCAGCGGGATATTGGAAAGTGAATACAATGTTGTTGGCTTATTTGATGGACTTTCATATTGATAACGATGCGGTATCGAGAAGGAAGAAACTGTTTTATTGTTTATAGTTCGAAGGTTAGCCAAAAAGACTGTTATATAGGACGAATATTATATATGGTAGAAATAATTTCTTATTATGGTTATTAAGAATGATATTATTATCATCGTCAATATTAATATTACGACTATATTGCTATTATTCCTAATACTACTATTAGTATATTATCCAACTACATATTTACTATTATCACCTTGTTATGGCGTGATAGCGA
>NW_006263707.1:301441-304665 GCF_000469605.1 Apis dorsata | reverse complement strand
AAAAAAAAAAAAAAAAGAGAGAAAAAAAAAACAGAACGTTCGCATCAAAATTATAAAAAAAAAAAAGGAATCCTTGTTGCTCCCTATTTTTTTATGTAATCGTAAAAAATTGACCCATTTTTATTTGAAACACTTAATCTAAAATAAAAAAGAAAATATTCTCACTGCTCAACTTTAAAGTTGGCAATACGTTTTAACTTTTCAATCTTTTCTTTTCATATGATAATAAATTCGATTTTCATATTTTTTTTTAACTGATTATGGAGAACATGAAATCATTAGATCGGTCATAAAATGAGCAACAAAAAAAAAATTACATGCAACATTATACATAGTTTCATCAGTCGATTGTAATTTTGATAGGGAGATAATCGTTAGCGTTTATCGAACTATCTGTTCGATGCCGGCTTGTAAGTATTACTAATTTTTTCTTCAATATCGAAATAAAAAAAAAGAATACACATTTACAGGCATAACATTGTAATAACTATTATAAATGTTGTATATACTACATTCAATCTTGACAAAATAAACATGGAACTCCTGATGACATTTAACTATTTTAATCTCCGTAAGTAGCAACTTAACTATCTGTAAATCCATGTAAATCCATTAATATCATAACGAATAAAATCGATGTTACTTTTATATCAATAGTTTTATAATCTCATTTCACCTTTATACCATTATCATAATATTTTTTTTTAATATCTATATTTTCTTGCATTATTAATCTTTATAAGAATTCTGTTTGTTAGATCGAACTGAAACAAACTACAAAATTAATTGGAAAAAATTCCGATTAAGATTTTTAATCAATAAGTTAAAAAAGAAGACAATAAGAGTTGTTAGATATTGAATTGTCTTTCGAACATAAATTTCGAGCATAAATTTTGCAAAGCAAGTATAGATAAAGAAAGAAAATAATGAAAAAAGGATAGAAATATGAGAAGCGCCATCTCTAGAGTGTTGCGAATGAAATACAAATATAAACAAAAAGAACAAATAATAAGAGAAGGATAGAAATATTGACATGTCGTTAAAGATAGAAAATAAAATAGAATACTTAAGATGGCGTTGACTGTTAATTCTTATCCTATCTCTATTCTTCTATTATTTATTCTTCTTATCTATATTTATGTTTCATCTGCGCCATTCTAAAGATGATGTTGATTTCACAATTTTTAATCTATCTCTGTGCTTCTTTTATTTTATTTGTTCTTATTTTTATTTATATTTCTCTGTAAAATTTATACCTTCAAGAGACTACTTCGATATTTGAATTATTATTTTATCATTTTTTTTTTTTTTATAACTTACTGATTAAAACTTTTATCGATAACTTAATCAATTCAATATTTATATATATATAAAAAAAGTTTTTAAAATTTGTTGACTTTTATGATTGAATTGTTATAATTATAATATAATATCTGCATTTAGGAATGCATTTCATAATTTTAGAACATTCGGATTTTTTGATAACTTAAAATTTTGATTTTATTAATTTTATTAATTTAAGTTATTAAATTTGTTATAATAAATTTTCAATCTTTAATAGTATACTCTTTACAACAAAAATTTTTGATCTTAGATAATAATACTTCTTTTTCTTCTGATGTAACAAAAGCATATTGTACGGATGATAAACAAAGTTTTATTAGTTGTTCTCGGCTTAAATTAAATGTTGAACTAGCTATTTTATATTCTTGAGATAAAGATGTATGAAAGACACCTTTGTCATCAGTCTAAAAAATAAAATATACTTTTTAAAATTTGATTATTCGATAAATGTTAACAATTTTACTCACACTAAGACAAATAGGATGACCAACTTCAAACAAATATTTAAATTGATGAGATTCATAAGTAGGTACAGTTTTACATCGAACATTTGAAGTTAAACATAGTTCTAGATAAAAAGATAAATAAATAACACAAAATATTCGATATATTTCTGTGTAAATTAATTAAAAAACTTTAAATTAATATAATTTTTTCATTCTTACCTACAGGAATTCTTGAATTAATAAGCAGATTAAATAATTTATTCGTCCCTTGCAATGTAGGATGAACACAAGTACAATGTCCTAATCTATCTGGTTTAAATTCAAGAATATCTATTGTTTCTGTTTCATTTGAAACCTATATAAGATAAATAAGAAAACACTTAATTTAATCAGAAAATCAAATTAATTTTAATTTAAATATTCACTTAGTTTCACCTCTGCACAATGAGCTGCTATTTTAAGTCCAGCCATTCTAGCTTCTCTTAATAATTCTAAAAAAATACTTCCTGTCATTGGATCTCCACTGAGATCAAGTCCAACAATATATTGTGGATATTTCTTCATAAAATTTATTGCTAATTCTATGTTTTCTTGTGCTGCTTTATATCCTTGCTTACGATTAACAGATATTAATAATTTCAATAATATATTTGGAAAATCAATTTTGCAAACTCTATAATTATAAAATAATCTAAATTAAAAATTTCTTAATATTTTGACTTTTAAAAAGTGATAAACATTTTAAATTATATTTACTCAAATGCTTTTATGATTGCTTCTACATATTCTTGTTTTGACATTTTCTCAGGAATAGCACGAGGTGTGCTTCTAAGTTCCAAATATATTACATTATCATCTTGGAATTCTTTAATTGTGTTATAAGTAGCATGAAAAATTGCCTCTGGTGTTACTGTCAATGAATGTGCTATATCAAATACTTTGAAACATCTACAAACAATTATACATTTTTTTTATAGAATAATAATATAACACATTTAAAAATTAGAAATTTAAAATTTGTATTGTTATTCGTACTCGTCTAATGATGAAAAATCTTTCATGTCCATAAATACATTTTCATAACTTCCTAATTCAGAATTTTGCATTTTGTATAATTTTTTTAAAGTATCCGTGCTTAAAGATCCATTTAAGTGAGCATGAAGTTCCTATAAATACAGAAAAAATATTTTTTAATTACAAACATTAACCTCTATATTGTAGATTAAATAGATTACGTACCAATTTTGGTAAATAATGGCAGAATTTTTCTAAATTCATTGTAAATTATAAATCACTTTTTTATATGTGTGTAAATAAGTTTCTTTTATTTTAATGTATCGTCTAATTCAAATTATTATTATTATATAATATGAACTGATAATCGAGCGATTTTTAATTCGAGAAATGATTTATTTATTATTCTTATGTATTTTT
>NW_006263707.1:297820-301205 GCF_000469605.1 Apis dorsata | reverse complement strand
AAAAAAAAAAAAAAAAAAAAAAAAAATGAATGGAATAAAAAAAATAAAAATACATTCAATTAAAATATATGTTTGTAATTAATTTAATAATGATAAAAAATTACAGAAATGTAGATTTCATACATAATTTGAAGTAGTACATAATAATTATTTATGATGATATTTTAAGAATATATATTTAAAATAATTTCAAATTCTTAATTATTTATTTAGATAAGACTTAAATAGACATTTGAAATGCTGCAATAAGAAAATATAACATACATTAAAATGTATTAAAACATCGAAATATATATCTAAAGATAATATGATAAATAATTTTTAATATATAATTGACATTTGTTTTTCTTTATATATTTTAATGAAAACTATTGTTTAAAAATATATGTTATAGACGATCTTTCATATTTTTTTTTTTAACTGAAATATTTTTCATTTTTAAAACCTATTATTTATTTTTTTAAATATTTCTTTTCTTTCAATTAATGAATAATTAAATATTTATTATTTTCGTTTTCCTATAACAAATAGAGAATAAAAATTAAATGTTTATGTTTATAATCAAATTTAGATATATGTGTACATTTTTTAGGAATGTTTATATATACATATAACTGATTATTTATGATTTCTTAATTAAGATTTACATACAAGCATATTAAATGTATAAGATTTTAATTTTGATATGAAAAGTTTTTTTATGAATAAATTCATATTTTCAAATTTGGCATCAAATAATTCGTATTTGTATAAGAATATAATGCCAAAGGCAAGAATAACATTGAAGCACAAAATGATTTATATTTTAAGATTGAATACCATGCCTAGGAATTGTTCATAGTGAATTGTAATAACACCATCTAGATCTGTATCCAATTGTCTGAAGGCAGAAGTCAAAGTCTAAAAGATAAAAAAAATTAATTTATTTTATAGTAATTTAAATGTAGAATATGATCTATATCAAAATGCTATATTCAAATGTATACTTACATATAAAACTACACAGCACTGAATAAAATCATCAAAGTATATAGTTCCACGACCAGCTCTATCATATTTGCGTATAAGAGTATCTATAATTTGATCTGATAATCTATATCCAAAATTTGTAAGAGCTGTTTTTAATTCATTTCTGTCAATATTTCCACTATTATCCCGGTCAAATGATCGAAAACAATTTTGCCAATCTGTTACGTATTTCCATAAAGCTCCAAATTCTTCAAAACTAACTGTACCCTTTTGATTTTTATCGAACATACCTGAAGAATCAGGATCAGTTTTGTCAATGTCAAACATACCTGTATCAATAAAATGAACTAAAAATATATTAAAATTGTAATTATAAGACCATGCAAATCTACTCAAGAAGTTCTGTTAAATATTTTTTTATGTATTAACATATTAAAATCTTAAAAATTAATATAAGATTTTAAAAAAATTAATATTACAATTTTGTCTGTATAATTATAAACAATAAAATTACAATAATTACCAATCATTAAACGCACTGTTTCTGGATTAAATGGTGTCCATGTTCCATTTGAAAGAGCTTGTTGTAATTCATCTGCAGTAATTGCACCAGATCTGTCTCTATCAACTCTACAATATACAAATTAAAGAATATTAAACTTTTGTATGTGCGATTTAATTAATAATTAATAATAAAATTTTATTTGTTATTTATAATTATTTATAAAATAAATATTCATATTATTGTATGAATAATTAAAATTTTTGGAAAAAATAGATTTCAATGAAACTTTTTTTATTCAATAGTATAAAAAAAATGAAAAGGTAATTGAATTTTTATAACCTTTAAAAAAAAATCGAAAAGAAATTATTGTATCTTTATAATTTGCAATCTTATATTGACCATGAATTAAAAATTTCTAACTTATTATCCCAACTTATTCGAAATCATTAAGATGTAACGAAGTTTTTTATTATTTTTTTTCTCTTTTTTATACATCATAACAGAATTACAAAAATCTTTCAAATCTATATGAAAAATTTTTGATAAAATATTTTATTTTTTAATGTTATTGAGATATTTTTTCTTATTTTCTCATTATATACAAATTATAATAAAATGTTTAAAAAATATATATTGAAATATGTAGTTGCTTTTCGAGAACTTCATTTATATTTATAGTTAAATAATAAATTTAACCAATATTTATATCATATTTAATATATTATATTATACTATAAATTATATTTCAATATTAAAACTATTAATAAATAAATAAGTTTTAAAATACCTTTGAAAAACATCCCAGAGAAATTCTCGACTAGGCATAGGCGATACAAATGACATCTTTAAATTAACGTTTAAGTATAAAATTTGAAATAATTCAATAGTTATTTTACTTAATGTCACTTTACAATTAATTACAGTAACTAATGGTAATATAATATAAATTGGATTCGTAAAAAATTTCTTAGAAATAAAACGTCACAAACACGTCATACCATTAAGAAATCGTGTAGTATTAAATGCACGACTATACTATATTATATATATAGTATTTATGATAATATATTCATCTATATATATATATGTGTAGTTACTAGTTAATCAGAGATAGAAGAAAAGTTACTAGAAACTTCTTTTAAAATTTTAATGAATTTATTAATTGAATCGAAAATATTTGTTTACAAAATTATGATACATGTTATAACATATTAAAACACATTAAAAGAATAAATATAAAATAGAGGTAATATACCTTGTTAATTAAATTAATTTACAATATTAAATAGTTTTAAAAACATTAATGATAATTCATTATAATTTCCTCTCTGATTGTGTAAAATAAAAATTGTTTTAATCGTTCATAAATTTTCCTTACAAAGGAAAAATATTTTTATATATCAAATATGATATCTTTCTAATTTTAATGGAAAAATGTGAATCAAATAAAAGTACATATATTGAATAGAATTATTTATAAATATTTTGAGTTGCATTTGTTTTTACATTTGTTTAAATCTTTTTATTTTCCATGCTCCAATTCTATATTTATACCAAATAAAAAATAAATCTTTTCCCATCTGTAACCAACTCCAGAAGGGTACAATTTTGGATCCTTCAATTTCTGTCCAGTTCACAGGAATCTCCGTAATAGGAATATTTAACATTTTTGCAATATATAACATTTCTACATCAAATGCCCAACGTTCAATATGTAAAGCTTGAAATACAGCTCTTGCAGATTCACGTGTTATAAGTTTAAAACCACATTGTGTATCTTTAATACCTCTTACACCCCAAAACCATACTAAGAAATGGAATCCATGCATTAATAACAATCGAAAAAAAGTTCTTTTGGCAGTTTCTTCTTTTTCTAAATGGGCTCTTGATCCACATACTATTGCATGAGAA
>NW_006263707.1:296423-297734 GCF_000469605.1 Apis dorsata | reverse complement strand
TATATATATATATATATATATATAAAATTAATATATATTATATTATAATGTGTAATTTAAAAAATAACTTACATCCTAAAATATTTTTCAAACTATTATCTAATTTTTCTAAATCTTTAAACTTTGTAGCACCATCTGCATCTGCAAAAAGTATTACACTTCCTCTTGCACTTAATATACCCTTAAATAAAAATAATTGTGATAAAAAATAAATAGTAATTATAGAATTTAAAATTTATAGCATTTTATCACAAACCAGTCTTACTGCTCCACCTTTTCCTCTATTTTTAACAAGATTTAATACTCTAATATTTTCATATCTTAATGCATACTTATGAGCAATATCCATAGTTTTATCTGAACTTCCATCATTAACTATAATTACTTCATAAGTACATCCATTTTTTAATCGGTTTTCCAAATATTCCAAACATTCATTTAACATTAGGGGCACTATAAATTAAATATATGAATATATATATGTTTTTATAATATTTTTATAATGTTTTTATAATTAATATTGTTAATAAATAAATATTTACATCTTTCTTCTTCATTATATGCTGGTATAACAACACTTAAATGTACACTCCATTTTTCATATAAAGATGGAAAAGCTTCTATATTTTTTGTTTTTAGATTTAAAAAATATTTTTCTTTTTCATCTCGCCATATTTCTGGATATGGTTGTGTTATTATAAATAATATTAAAGAAAACTGAAAAAGTAAATAATTATATTAATATATCAGGAAAATAATTATAATTATTATATGTAATATATAATAATAACAATTATTTATGTATAATATAATATATTTTTTTAATAAAATTTTACTGAAACGATATTAATACATTTATAAAATTGCCACGTTTAAACAAATTAAAATAATATATAAATATGATTTAACCTAAAAACATACCATAATTATACATATTATTACAAATAAAATAATGTAAAGAAGTAAATATTCCAATGATATCATTTTAATATTATAATATTTTTAAATACTAGCAAAAAATACTTTACAACACATATATAACTTGTTTCATAGCTTCCTTTTTTCTACCGCCACTCATGCCGTTGAACTCATAGTTAATTTATATAAGTTTATGAATAGTTGGCTACACTAAGTAAAAACATTTATTGTTTATCTTTTCATTGATAGATGAATTTTATATTTAAAAGAAAAAATAATAATAAAAAATGTGAAATTTTTAATAAAAATAATTAAAATTAAAATAATTTAAAATTTGATAATTTTTTATTTTACGAATTAAACTTTTAATATTTTATAGAGAAAATGATAAAG
>NW_006263707.1:294853-295897 GCF_000469605.1 Apis dorsata | reverse complement strand
GATAATAAATATTTGTATACTAGAGGGCGTTTTATATATACTCATATATATTTATATATAATATATATATATATATTATATATATATTACGTTTAAAAATTAAAATTGTCAAAATACAATAAAATATATCTTAATTAATATTTACATCTATATTAATTTTTTATATCACATTTCTTTAATTCGATTTATTGTGTCTTATAAAATAATTTATTATAAATAACATATTTTATAAAAATTAAAATATGAATTTAAAATATTATGAATTCTGATGAAAACATTAAAATGGATAGAATGAAAACTATTTTTCGAGAAAAAAATATAAATAATATGAATAATATGAATAATTTGGAAGGTAATCAAATTAATGATGAAAAAAAACCGAAGAAAAAAATAACTATAGTAGTAGATGAAGATGATCCATGTCTTAAAGAGAGAGATTTAATAGAAGAAGAAAAAGAAGAAGTTACAGACGTTACTTTCGGTGAAGATCCAAGGTAAATTTGATAATATTTATTATTCTTACTTATATTTATATTAATATTTATAATTATAATTAATAATTAACTTTCTTGATATTCTGAATAATGATAATTTTCAATATTGTTATTCAGATTTCAACAACAGAATCAAACGATACGTTGTTTTATAATGTATACCGATTTCGATCGTTGTGAAGAGATTTTAGGAAAAGGAACAGCTACATGCACATGGTTCAAACAAGTTTTTCAATCTATTTGTCCAAACGAGTGGATTCGTCGATGGGATGAACTTAAAGCTAAGGGCTTAAAATTTTAACAAAAATATAATGTTAAAAAAATTTTTTGTAAACAAATATATAATTTAAGTAGAAAATAATAATTTTTTTTATACTTATTGATAAACTTAATTTTAAAAATAAATAAACTCACAATTAGAAAAAAATATTAATCTTTTATTATACAGGTACAAGACTTTTATGAGGTAACTTATATAGAAGTACGAAATGAATATTTGTTGCAATGTCGGCCGTTCATAGAGCTGTCTTCAACAATCGGTCAACAATTT
>NW_006263707.1:273591-294622 GCF_000469605.1 Apis dorsata | reverse complement strand
TTTTTTTTTTTTTTTTTTTTTTTTTTTTTTTTTTTTTTTTTTTTTTACATTAATCACACTAATTATTTGCAGTTTATATGACACTTTTTACATATGTAAAAAATAAACACTTGCAGCAAATCTTCTTTAAACTTTCATTAGAATAGAAGCTTGAAATAGCACAGTATTAAAAATTTTGTTTTTTTTAAAATTTATAATTTTTATGTAATAAAATGGCTACTTTAATTTGTGCACAAACTCCTGCCGTGATGAAGATAACTTACCATCTTCAGGTGTTACTTCTGCTTGTTAACAGGATTCTTCCATCTATATGGGATATTGCTTCCTCAGAAATAGTAGTACCTGCAATTATAAAAATGATAACATTTATTCGCAATAAAACTTTTCTAATTTAAAAATTAATATTTATTATAAAAAAGTATGATCACTTTAAAAATCTTGATTTTTATTTCATAATGTCCTGTGTGAATCTTATGTTTAAAGATTAAAACCACCTTACGTATAACTTAATAATGCCACTTTGGTAGCTAAATGCTACTTGGTTTGACTCTCTGTTTGATGAATAAATTGACAATCTCCATCACTGCATGTTCCCATCAGTTCGTATGGACAAAGGACACCATTGGGATTCGTGTTCCTGGTTAAGAATGATAAAAACAACAAAAAAATGCTCAAAATTTTTGTAATATAAATTAAAAAAAGTTTATGTTATTTTATTTAAGTTATGTTATTTACAAACAGATATATTAAAATTATTAAAATATTTAGAGAGCAAAACCCACCTTGGTATTTTAAAGTGTGTTAATATTGATTCATAAGATAAAAGTGTTTTTTTTCTCTGAAGCTCTCCTTCGAATTTTGTAGAATTCCTCTTCTTAGTATCAGGTTTTAAAATTGTAGGCCTTATTATATTATTTTCTGACATATTATTATCCAGTTTTTGAATATCTTCTGGTTTAAGAATATTAGTGGTAGTTGTATTATTATTAGTTAAATTTGTTTCTTCAAATATTTTTTGCTCAATATCATTTTGTTTAGATATACATCTTTCATCAAAATTTAGAGTGGAAATATTTAATATTATATCCGTTTCCTTATCTGTTTTATTTTTATTTATTGTAATGTCTTCTATTTGTTCTTCTATTTGTATGTTTTTTTCAATATCGCTTGATTTTATTCTTGATTGATCTTCATTTAAGATACTTCTATCAATATTTTCTTCTAATAACAGAGATTTATTTTGCGAAATTTCTGTACATGTAGTAGATACAGTTTCTTCTTCCAATCTCGATAATTCGTACATATCGGAAATATCAATAGATGGTACTTTTTTTCGAGAAAGTTGCCGCGTATGATTAGCTACTTCTTTTAATCTATTATCTAAAAGTTGTGCTCCAGCTTCAGGTACTCTAAAGAAAATATCAATAATTTAAAAATATTTATAATTAATAATTTAACAATTAATGAAAATAATTATATGAATATTACTTGTACTCTTTTCCCATAATCCTACTTCCTAAAGTTGAACAAATAGTTGCAAGTTTAAAGCATTCTTGCCGACCTGCGTTAACTTTTTCATGTGCTGCTACTACTCTTGGACCTATATTATTAATACGATTACGTTGTACTTGTAATCTTTCTTCAGCAACTTTTAACTGTTCTCTAAGTTTTTTCACTTCAGCAACTAAATTTGTTTGTAAATCTCGTTCCATATGCCACTGACGAAGATTACTTGACATTTCCGCTAAATCATCTAAGATTGTATAGCTATTTTATCAAAATAAAGAAATTATTAAAAGCCAATTATATATTATATATATAGATATTATATAGATATAAACTATAATTGAAAAATTATTTACCGTTTCATAACTAATTTTTCTTCAGTATCTATTAAATGTTGTTCTTGTTCTGCACGTGATAGATTAATAAGAGTATTTAATTCTGTTTTAACATCTTTTTTAATTTCGTCCCAATTTTCCTCTATACTTTTTGTATCCTTTGATGATATATTATTTTGAATAAATAGAAAATGACTATTTTCCGCATTTGAAATCGATGATAAATCCTCTTGATGTTGTGAAAGTGAAATCGTAGATTCAGATGTATCAAGATTTTCTTTCCTATCTTGATGTCTTTCTGACAAGATAACTGTTGATGCATCTGAGTCTACTGCATTATTATCATTAGATATAATATTATTCGTAGAAAGCATGTTATTTATATCATGATCACATGTATTTTTATTATTATTATCTTTATATCCAGAAATATTTTCATTTCGATTAATTACTGCTTTATTATTTAAGGACACTTTGTCATTTATTGTTACTACTCGTTCATTTGTATCATTTTTTACTTGTATTTGTACATATTTCTGATTTACTTCATCTATAGATAAAATTTTTAGACCAGGTGAAATCCTTGTTTTCATTTCAATTTTCTGCGCAGGCATTTCAAAAATTTTTCGTGTACTTGTCGATTGTACAGAATTTTCAACTACTTTGTTTCTAATATTATTTGGATTGTTCTCAATGGATACACAAACATCATTATTTGTCGTTGATCTTGATAACAATTTTGTTTGATTCGGATTTGTATTTTCTCGTTTATCAACAACATTACACGTTTTACTACATGATTGAACATTATTTGTTGATATAGCTGTATTTTTTATTGAATCTATTAAATTTTTAGAACAATTTTCTTTGTTTAATTGTTGTGTATTTATATTTTGACTTTTCGTAGATATTTGATTTATTTTTATACATAATTCTTTATTTTGACTATTGGATAGTGTGGATTTTGAAAATATTTCCATATTTTTATTTTTTATTAAGCTATTATTTTCCATAGTTTTATGCAATTTTAATTTTTCACGTTCTAAAATTTGTTGTTTTAAGCGACGATATTCTTCTTGCTGAGATACGGGCAAATGACGAACAGCCTGCAAAAATATAAAAGTAAATATTTTATACATGATAAAAATATTTTGTCATAGTATTCTTACCAATGGTGTATGAAGATTGTTGGATGAATTTAATTTTTCTGATTTTGTTGTTAATACTGTATCTTTTTTAGGTGTTTGTGATATTGAAGTTGGTCTTGCAGCTGCCATAGATTCTTGTTTCCTTCGCACTGCACGTAAAAATTGATCTAAATTTTTTTCAAATTCTGTTGTAGAGTTTATTGTTGGTTGATGTTTTTCTGTTATAACAGAATGAACTGAAGAAACAGTTATATTTTTTTGTCGTTCAGATTCAGAATCACTTTCTGTATCAGACTCTAAATTTATAACAATTCGTTGTGTATCAGACAATGCCTTTGAATTAGCAGACCATTTGCTATCATTAGATTGTACTTTAGATAAAATTTTATTTTCTGTTATTTTTTGTTTGTTATAAAGAGTAGATTTTTGTAAATTTAATCTCTTTTGAATCATTGTATTTTGGTATTTTTTTGCATTATTTACAACTTTTGTACTTGCAGGAATTGAAATTCTTTTTATAAGTTTTCTCTGTGGACCTTTTGTTATATTGATTGATCTTTTCCTTCCCAAAGTTGTTATATTTAAAGTTTTATTATTATCAACAGATAAATCTTTTTGTATGATATTATTTATTTTTTCTCCAGAATTTGATTGATTTTTATCATTTTCAGAACCATATAAATTTACATGTGGAATTGATAAGTTAGCTGTGGGTAATACAATATTTGATACAGTTTGATTTACAAGTACTTGATTTAATGTAGTAGATGCAGTAGATATTGTATCTGAATTGGAGCCATTGTTAGTAATTTTTGTTCGTTTTGGCAAAGAAGCTAATAAAATTGCTCTTAATGCCTCTTCATCTTCATCAAGACTTTGTCTTCTATCTTCTGTACCTTTTATTTGTTCTGATATATCATTCACTGAATTATCATTATTTTGTATGTCTTTTTCATTACTTTCTGAAGAAATATTATTTTTTTCTATAATAATATTTTTGGATGTTTCTGACATAGATACATCAATATTATCTGTTTGATCCATTTCTATTTGAATTTCTTTTTGATCTTGTTTATTATCTGTATAAAGAACTTGCTGTGACTCATGTTTATCTACAATATTTACATTATCACTTTTTATACATGTTGTATTATGATTTTTCGCAATCAAGGCTGAACCTGTACTTCTTTTTTTTAATCCTTTTTTTGAAAGTTTCTTTTTTTTTGGTGTTGGGCTTTTAATATCACTAGTTTTTTCTGAATTTGTTATAATTGTATTATTTTGTACCAAAGTTACATTAGGATTAGTTTCTATCAATGAAGTATGAGATGATTTATCTGCAGATGTTTCATTAATTAAATCTTCATGTAAAGAATCATGAAATGCAGTTGGTATTGTTAAAACAGAATGAGATTTTTGTAGAAAAGATGTTAATTTTATTGGTTTAAAAGAAGCATTTGTCTTTGTACTAGTTTCTTCATGAAGAACAACTGGTTGCATTTCTGCACTTTTGAATGTTGGTTCTTGTTGGGTTATATTCTTTTTAGTAGGTAAAGGTAATTGCAACTGTTTATTTGTTTTCAAAATTGGTGCTGGAACAAGTGTTCTATTAATTAATGTTGGTATTTTATTTGTATCTTTAGTCACATCTGGTAAGCCCTTCATATAAAGTGGTTCTACTATTTTTTCATCAATATTGTTTGATAAATCATTTGGAATGTATTCTGTTTTTAAGTTTCTAACAGTATCAGTTAAATGTATGTCTGCTTCAATTTCAGGAAGATCATCAATTGTTATCATTGAACTACTTGGCGATAGAGTTTCCATAAGAGAAGTTGTAGTAAAATTAGCAACTGGCTCTAACGAAAGTACTTCTGTTTTATTTAAATGTTCATTTTCATTACTTACGTCTTTTGTAGGTTGTATATGCTGATCTGTTGATATATGATTATGTTGTTCATTACTTCCATGTGTATTAGAAATATATGATTCTAAAGAAACTAAGGAAGAATTTGAGATAGTCAATGCACCAAGAGTTTGTGGAAGAGCATGTGATAAATCAGGATCATATATAGGAGTATCAGTTGGAGAATAAGGCATTTCTTGACTTGAATTAATATCTAAAGCTTCAGAAGTATTATTATTATTTTTAGCAATACATATATTTTCATAAGGAGATATATTTAAATGAGAATTATGTATTTTCATAAAATCTGGTTTAGAAGTTTCTGATAAATCAGTTGGTAAATATTGCACATTTGTATTCGTAACACACAATGAATTTTGTGATGGTGTATAATATACAATATTTGGTAAATAACTTTGATTTTCAATGATTTTTCCTTGATAAGATTTTTGATCATCTTGACTAGATGTCACAGATGTATTAAAATTTGGACTATTATTTGCTTCATTAACAGTAATGAAAGATACATCAGATGGTTGAATACCTAGCAATTCTGTATCCATAGGTATATTGGCAGTAATTTTATCTGTTGGAGAATATGGTAATTTTTCTTTTTCTCTTTCAACATCTGTATCTAATTCCATATCTTCTGTATGATTATTTTCATTTATAGGAAGAGGACTATGCGGTGGTGATGCAAAATTTAATAATTCTTCTCCAGGTATAGGAATACTATCTAAAAAGCTTTGAGTAAATGGGCTTTCACTGCGAAATGTATCAGATTTTTTATATTTTCCTGATTTTATACCTTTTTGGATTCTATTTTGATGTTTCTTTAATACAGCAGAACGAAGTGCAATCATTCTTAATTCTAAATCTTCTTCATCTTGATCATCATTTATATTTGCACTTACATGTTTTGAAGTTTCAGTCTTTGATACATCATTCTGTTTGTTTGATTTATTTTGTTTTGTCTCAAGGGCTTTCTGCCTTAATAATGCTAAATCTTCTTCATCATCGATATCATTAGACTCTTTCTTATTCACATTTATAATAGTTTTTTCTTTTGAAGAATTTGTTAAATCAATATTATTGTCAGAAACACCTTTCATCATATTTGTTAATTTTTCTTTCAATGAAGATGCATGTTCTTTATTTTTGTTCAAAGTTTCTTCTAATGAATGAGTTCCTATTGAACCTAATTGTCTGACTTTTTTAAGTAATTTATGTGTATCAACATAATTACGAGATGACATTAATTCAATATGTGATGTTTTTCTAGGCATTGTTTTTGTTGAGGATTTGTATGGTGATCTTTTAGGAGATTTAAGTCTTCTTGGAGATCTTCTTATTGTTGGTGATCTAGTACGAATAATTGGAGATTTTGATCTTCTAAAAGGAGATCTTGGTTTTATAAGAGATCTATGTCTTTTTGGAGGTGATCTTGGAATTACTTTAGATCTATTACTTCTGTGAATAGGACTTATTTCTCTGTGATGCGATCTAGAATTATTTTTGGTCACATCATGTTTTATTGTATTAATACATTCTTTTATAGATATATCCACAGTAGATGAAGAAACTAAATCATCTAATGATGTTGAAGATACATGATTTCTTTTCTTTTTTCTTTTTTTCTTCATTCTACTTTTTGCAGAGGAATGTATTGTAATTTGTTTAGAATTATCGGCAAGACCAACAATTTCCATATCACTATCACTTGAAATAGGCACAAGATCATCATTTTTTTCTTGAAGTGTAGAAGTTGTATGTTTTGTTCCAATACATCCTGATTCTTTTATTTGATGACGATTTTCTTTTCCCTGGACTGCATCTTGTGGAATAAGGTCAACTTCTACTTGATTAGAACATGATATGTCGAGAATGATAATACATTAAGTGTCAAAAGATTTAATGTTATCAAATAAAGGTATATTTTTATATTCATATAAATATATAATATAAATATATAATATAAATATAAAATGTATTAAAAAAATAATAAATAAAGTATATAAATAAAAAGAAAGTAAGGTTTTTTTTATAAAATGTTATTTACTATAATAAAATAAAAAATGCAAAATAATATAAAAATGTTATACAGCTTTTATATTGTCTATTATTTTTTATAAATTAAATTTAAAATATTTATTAATATCAGATTGAATATATAATAATCTAAACATCATAAATAATATTTTTCATAATTTTAACATTTAAAAACAATATAAAAAGCTGTATTATTTAATTTACCTCTTCTATTAGTGCCTTTAGGAGGGTAGAACTTGGCCGGAACAGTACACCACGTTGCATTGTGTTGAGTTGACAAACAGTTCGAACATTGAGATGTTTTAGAACCATATCCATAATTTATATGTCCTTCTTCGGAAGAACTTACATCTTCCAAAGATATTTCACCTTCTTCTTTCTCGTCTAACACACCAATTGCTTCTGTACACTCACTTGACAAATCGCTAGCCATTCTTGAACCATGAATAATTAATCACGTTCATTCGTAATGATAAAAAACGAATACTGTTTCATGAAAAATAGGGTTAATTACGTATTACCAATAATTGTAATTTTTACTGATTACACGCACAGCACTTTATTGTGGATAATTCCACGTTTGAAATTCTTTTATATAACAAATTAAAAATTTAAATAAATTCAAATATTATTTCAAATTTAAATGAAAAAAAATTTATACACCACAACTTTCGTTTTTATTGCAGTTTTATTCTCACGACTATATGCATGCAATACTTCCGCCATGCTAAGTCGTTTTCAACACATGACATGAGACGACTGGTATTCAGTGATTTAATGTGTTCCTAAACTAGATAAACGATTGCTCTCTTGGAAAATGAGATAATTAATTTTTGATCGTACTTATACTTTTATGTCATTTATTAATTAATTCAGAAATCTTATATAATATGTTTAAACATTAAACATTAAGATTTTGATTCTGTAGTAAATCAATCAAAAATTGTTATTTTAATATCATTTTCAAGAATTTCATTAGTTTGCTACTGATAATGTTCTTATTTAAATAGAAATGTAGCTTTATTTATTGAAGATTGTTGAAAATAGAATTTAAATTTTTGCAAAAAAGAAAGCTTAATATCCTTTTTATTATGTTTTATTAATGTTTGTTACTATGTGTGTGATATTATTTTTTATCAATTAAATTCTTTAAATATAATATTAAAAAAATATATTATTATCAACATTTTATTAGTCTTTTTTTGCTTTTTTTTAATAATAATTTAATTGATCTATATATATTTTTAGTTTAAACAAATATAAATAGATACATATTAACTATTATAATATACATTAATAAAATAATTATAATTTCAATAATTTGTTAATTTCATAACAATATAAAAAAAAGAAATACTATTACTTCTCCTATTCTTTGTTTAGTCGCAACTTTAAACGAAGAATGTTATATTTTGGCGCAATATGATGTCAAATAACTCTTTATTAAACAAAAAATGCGCCAATTCTTGATTATCAATATCAGGTAAAATAATTATAAATCTTCTTATTTCTTATTTTATTAATACTATTATTTCATTTGATTTTCCATAAAACTAATAATAATATAATTGCTTGCATTTAAATCACCATATTTTTTTGTTACAACTATTACTATTTATAGGTATGGAATTTTTTACTTACTTCTATTTCAAAATCCAATCTATCTAAATAAATTCAATAAAAATATTTTGAAAATTATATAATATTATATATCATAAAAAATAATTTTTTTAAAAATAATTTACTTTAAAAGCATATAATGAGCATTTCCAATCTTGATTATTAGAAGGCTGTATCGGAAATAAATTTATATGTCTTCCGTATAATTTGATATAATTTACAAACTTTTAATTTACAAGAGTGTGTTCATATTCTTCATGAACATACATTTGAATAAAAAATGATTCATACGATTCACCAGTAAAGTTACATCTGCACATTCAAAATATGCAGTTTATAAAAAATAAATAATCTACATCAAAAAAGTATTAAAAAAATTATTTATTAATTAAAATATTATTAACTATTAATTAATTTTACTTTATGGACAAATAATAATAGAAAGCTTTTAATTCGATATTTATTTGATTATTTAATATGGCTTTAGTTTCTTTATAAAATATTAATTATTTATTAATTAATATTAATTATTTATAAATTAAAATTATTCTTTATAAATTTAAATTAGCTGGCATTTTACTTGATTTGTTAATACAAAAAATTTTGACGTTTCATCCATACAAAATGTAGTTAAAAATTTCGACAAAAATATTTTTGGTTTACATTTATTTCCTTACAAATTTTCCTTCTTTTTCAAAAAAATATTACGTATTTTTTCGAACTACATTCGATATTACATTTTTTATCCATAAATTAGAAACTTACTCCTTTTAAATAATTGTTGAATACATGAATTAAAATTAAGAGCATTATTAAAAATTTTTCTATCACTGGATAATTTTAACATATTTTATTTTCAATTAAAAATTTGCATTTATATTTTTGATAAATAGCATTGCTAATAATAAAAATTATTCTTTAAGAAGTTTTCATTTTTTCAATAGTTTTCATTTTGTGTCATAATAATCGATTCGCAATTTATTTTCAATATCATATAATAAATGTTTTATTGTTAATATATTATCAAATGTTAAATTTGATAACAAAAATCAAAACGATATATTCAGAATTACTAAGCTTTATTAGCAGATTAGCATTATGCTGTGCAATACATTACAATATTTATCACATTTTTTTACATTTTTAAAGATTCATGAATTGAAATTAATATTTTCCAATATTTGTTATTAAAGTAATAAATATATTTATTAGTTTAACGCAGAAACTAACAATTTTTTCAATTTTATATACTTAATTGTTATAAATTAAATATTCTTTATCTTTTTTATTATATTTTACATTTTTATATAATGCTTTACTCATTACTATAGATTTAATAGTTTATTTTTTTACGACCTTGTTTACATATACGTTAATTTTTTCATTTTTTTTTTATTTTATTTTATTTTATTTTATTTTTTTTTTTTTTTTTGTTACTTTTTAAAATATTTTATTCTCTAAGCTCCTGATCGAAAATATATACTCCTAGACCATCGCCAACTCTTTCTAATTTTGTAACGTGATGAGCAAGTTCACTTATAGAATCTACTTGCTCTTTTAAATATTCAGTTTCAAGAAAATCTACAAAATTTGAATCATTGTGTTGTGATGCTATTGCGTGCATATCAAGAAGACTCTGAAAGCATTAAAACATATATGAAAATATTTATATACTAAAAAAATTGCTATTTTGAAATATTTATATTAATAAATAATTATTGAAAAAAAATAATGAAAAAAAAATTAAAAAGATTTCTTGGAGGAGCTGGGATTTGAACCCAGGACTTTCCGCATGCGAAGCGGACACTCTACCACTGAGTTACACCCCCAATTAATGAAACAATTATTAAAAATCTATAAAGAATGTAACAATTTAAAAAAAAAAATATATATATATATATATCAAATACATATTAATTAAATTATTAAAATATAAAAAAAAAAAAAAAAAAAAGAGAATTATATATATAATTGAAAATATTCCATAGAAGTTAAACATAAAAATATATTATTATTATTTTTATATTATTTTATTTAAAATTATGATTTTTATAATTTTTGAAATTAAAATTTATTTTTATATGTAGATACTACATACCTGATTAACTAGTCTTTCTAATTTCAATGCTTCCGTCATAGCGACAAGAGCGCTATCCCAATCATCTCTTGGCGGTTCTTGAATAGGTTTCAAAGTAATTCTGCCACCTCTTTTGTTTTGATATGTCATAAACTTCATGGCATGTTCTTTTTCCTCGTCTGAAGCTTTCTTAAAGTATGTATAAAGACCTGGCAAAGCTACGTCGCTTCTATCGAAATAATATGCCTAAGAAAAGAAATAGCAATAATGTAATACTAAAATACAGAAAACATTTATGGGAAAAATAACAATATAGAAAATAAAATGTTTTCCTTCTTTCTTTTATTTAAATAATACTGCTTAGATATTAATGAAATATTGCTAAAATACATTAATGTTAGAAATAGTTATTTAATCAATACGTCGACTAACCATAGACAGATAGATGTAACTAGCATGTAATTCAAAATTTATTTGATCATTAATAGCTTTTTCACATTCTTCATGGAAATTTTGTCTAACTAGATTCATGACGTCTGATTTCATTATGAATTTATTTTGATATTAAAATAATAAGTTTGATAAATGACACTATTTTTGTAGTTCACTTTTTATGTTCACAAAACACTAAGTATGAGATACGTAATTGTGACATACGCAAGCGCGGAATTTATCGATTTTGTGTTAAAAATTATAACTTCAAATATAAATATAACAAATGAATAAATAAGAAATCTAATATAATTTAACTCATCACTTTAATTTATTGAATTTTTTTATGGAGCCACTGTGACATATTTGATATAGCTAAATATTCATAGAAGAAAACTTCTATATCGACTATTATGAACATTGGAAAGATGATTGGTTGATGCAACACGATGTCTGATTTTCATGAAAGACTTCTAACTTCATGATATTCATTTCACAATTTTCTAACAATATAATTTTTATGCCATGAAATTAAAATTTGCACTATTAATTTATTATTATATATTTAAAAAAAAAGGTTATGTATACAAAAAAAGTTATATATATAAAATATCCTTGCGAAATGTATATACAATTATTATAGTAATGTATTATAGTATCATATTACTAAATATTACTAAAGTAGAAGTTGCAGAAATCGTTGATTATTAAATTATATAAATTTATTTCTTAAATGAATTTTTATCAAAAATACATGGGTTTTGGAAATTGAAATAATTGCACTAAAATAATACAAATGTGATTTTTACTTACTTATTTCTTTTTGCATTTTCAATTAAACAAATTATTATTCTATCTATTATTCTTTAATTATTACTTATGCTTATGAAAGAAAGAGAAGCATTTCTTAATTTTATTAATATTATTCTTTTGAATTAAAAAATATTTTTGGTTATGTTTTCTTCCGTGTTCAAACAACGCTTGAATAATGTGTGTTCGAAAAACAATCCTTCAGTGGCAATAGAAAGAAGTGACTTGTTTAAGATAAGTTTTAAAACACGCAAAACTGATAAGCAAGTATATATATATATGTATATATATTGCAATAAATTTTATAATTTGATTTTAATTTAAATATTGAAGCATTTTTTAAATCTATTTTTTACGAATAACAATCATAATTAAATTTAATTTAAATATAATTTTCATATAAGTTCATTTTAATATAAAATTGATATTTTATTTTAATGTTGTTTTATAATATAAATTCTTTGTTTAATTATATACAATTATATTTTTAATTTTAAAATTTATATTACAATTTACTGTAACAACATAATGATCTTTTACTTTAAATTAAATTCACAGATTCAATAGATGATAGGTTATTGTTTAATAGTTGTATATATAATAGATAGTATGTATAGATATATTATATATATATATATATATCTAAATTATAATTGATACAACTTTATTTCTTACAGTGTAACGCATCAATTTTTTAATTTTAAAAGAATTTTGTACATAATGCAAATTTTTTTTTTAAATAATTTTATTGAAACAAATTATAATTAAGTGCAATGAGCATATTTTAAACTCTATTAAAATTAAGATTATACGAATTATTGTATTCGCTTCTATATGCTATGATATAACTCTAATGACGAATAAAAATGAATGTAACATTTATTTTTAATATTTTTATTTCGTTTAAGATTATTTGAGACTAAATAAAATAAAGTAAAAGGAAATATTCTAGGTTTATGTATTATAATAAAATTGGAAAAAGAAATAAATTATTCGAATGAAATAAAAGAAATAGAAAAATACAATCTGTATTTTATTGTCATATTTAAATTATAATAATGTATAATATAAATATTTTTATATCTTAATTATAATATTTATTTTTTCTTTTATTATTTTTTAAAAATGGATCACTATAATTATGAATATTTTATTTTTAATAAAGATAAACATATTGTAATTAAAATATTTAATTAAAATTACAGATTTAATAATTATTATGTACAATTTACAGATTTTATAAGTATAATTTTTGCAAGATTTTGGGTTATATAAGAATTACAATTATTTTATCATATTTTGTGAAGAAAAACTTGATTGAAAGACTGATATTTTTTATATACGTACTAAATTTGCATGGCAATATCTCTCTAGTTACACTTCGTAAAAATACAAGTTTTATCGTTGTCATCGTTGTTTCGTGGAAACCCCATCATAGCCGCTGTCACACGCACAAGAGTCTTATGTCTAATCTTGTGCAGTGGCCAGCAGCTGCATTAGGGTCCATTATTTTTCGTTTCTTCTCTTTATGCGGATAATTTACACTAGAATATTTTTTTTCAAAATTACACCGTTTGAATAGCTGTAAAAGATGTAGAGCAACATTTGTAACAGAGAAACAGCGTACTAAAATAAAAGAAAAAATAGGAAATGAGTTTTATCTAGTATGCATAGTAATATATTATTCAATAAATTATAATTTACGTTTCGAAATGATTTTTTTTAATTCCTCTCTTAATATAGAGTTTAATTGTCACGATTATTATTCTTATTACTATTATTTAATCGTTACTTATTTATTTATTCTTACTATTCTTTCATAACTAATAGTAGAGTTAAAAAAATGAGATATGAAGTAAAAAATATACAAATACAGTAAAATACAACTTGTCTATTATCTTTTATCGCATAACAATCTGATCTCTTTTTTTTCTTATATATATCTATAAACAATTCTAAAGAATCAATGTAATCTTTTAGCAATTTCTTAAGAATCTCATCTAGAGTAATTTTTTCTATAGAAATTTTCTTTTACAGTAGAATGAATCAATTTAAACGAAAAATGCTTTTTATTATTTTTGATCCGTAATGAAATTATGAATTGTTATTATTTGTTATTTGTTATTGTATTTTCCTTAAAAAATTTCTAATACTAGCATGAAAAACAACGATACACACAATCCATGTAAATACATGAAAAGTATATCCGTACCAAGATAAGTTGTGGGGACCGGACATCTGGTTGTTCTATAGGTTGATAGGATAGTTCGATTCGAATACAAAATTCATCACCTTCGATTTTCCTATCTGTACATTTCTACGATGAACTTACCATAGTTTGTACACATCGAGGCTAAGTCTTCTTCCATTTACTATTTGCCATTTGCCGGAAACTACAACGCCGAACACGATTCGATCGAGATCAATTTTAAGCGAATGCTACATTACATATCTCTATAACGTTCTAATCTCTGTAATGATCGTAATATTTGTACGGCAAAGAGTAAGATATTCTAAATACTTTCTATGTTGCTATGTTATCCATGGATATCATATGAGAAATAAATCTGCGATTCAGCAACCAGTTTCAACTAGTAATTTTAAGATTTTTCGAGGGAACTTCCTTTAGGATCGTAGACAGTCCAAAAGTAACAGCATTGTTCCAAAATAAAAAAAAAAAAAATGTATCTGATACTGACATATTTACACAATAATATCAGGGTACACCTTTTAATCGGTCCAATTATAATTCGGCCACTCACTCTGTCAGTCCTTTATATCTTTGTTCACGCAAATATTAAAATAATAAAAATTCAAGCGTGCTCTATCCACTGCGAGTTGTACGACGAGTTGTGACGGGTAAATGTCAAGAAAAAAACCTCCAAGCAATCGCACTTGATGTTCCCTTTAAATTGTTTCGATATCACTACGCGATCGAAGATAGGCGCAAGTTAATAAACAATGATCTTTGCACTTCTGTCCATGTTCCGAGCACAACTGCCGATACCTTCTTAGTTCACCCTTCGTTATATACTAGGACACCACGTGGTCATCTAATCCATCGACCAATGATGGGGCAGCTTTAGATTGCACCGGCCAATGAACATTCTTCTTTAAGGCCGCAAGACACGTGTTTCTTGGGAAATAAGGGCACAGGCATTACGAACGAAATCGTATTTGCGTTACCGAAGTTGGACGATCGAATAGTAAACGGTACACTTTGCTTGCCTAGCTTTTCTTCTCTTTCCTCGCGTTTTACATGATGATATTTGGCGGTAATTATGATGATAAAAAAATCAATCAATTATTTTATACAGTTTTCTTGATCTTCGTCATAACCTTCATGACAAACAACAAATTTTCTTTATTCGCAATTTTCTTATTCTAGAAATATTTTATTTGCCTCGATATACAAATAAATACAAAATGCTCTAACGTATACTCATACCTACTTTGAATTCTCTTATGATCTAAAGGAACGTGTAGCGTGAATTGATATCAATTAACGAAATAAATCTGTTCTTTTTCTCTCTCTCTCTCTCTCTGATTTTTTTTGGAATCTATATATCACAGGTTTTTGTCAGTTACATAAACGCTTTCTATTTCATTATATAACTTTGGTTCACCCTGTGACCTGGCTATCGCCATCTGTTGGCAGTCTCGTTGTCTGTAGTGGTGTTTAATGATATTGTGAAGAGGTGAATCCTTAAAACATATCCCACATACATAGAGCAACGTGAACCCGGTTAGTTAAATAGCTGGATCCAACATTAGGACGACCTAATTTTTATGCCTTACTTTAGATCATTACTATCGCGTTGAATACAGAAGGATATATCGTTATTGAGATATTCTTATCCATGCTTCCTATTCTTCCTATCCTGTTTTCTATAAAGGAATTCTTTTACTTCTTCTTCTTCTTCTTCAAAAAAAAAAAAAAAAACAAAATAACTTCTTTAAACATTCCTTTATTTTATTATCATCAATTTTTCAAAAACGAATTCGTGTGACGTAATCACGATTATAGAATGAAATTAACGAGAATATTATCAGCACAGATTCTATCACCAACTTGTATGGCTTTCCTCGAAGGAGGTCATGTGATAAATAACCGGAGATAGGTTGTTGTTAGGTGAGAATCGAGACAACATCATTGTCAATCATAATGTGCATAATCATATTCCGCAAACGGTTGAAAATTATGCGATATCGAAGTGACATTGAACGGTGGTGTTGCAGCGTGCAAGGGGACATCAATGCGAGTAGGCAAGCGGCGAGTTGAGAAATTCATGCTGTCACGATTCCATTGGAAAATCCTATAGAACGGGGACGGAAACATGTTTCTAGATAAAACTATATCACGATCTCTGCCCTCAATCGTATCGTCGTCTGAACCGATTAATAATCGTTTAACCGTTTTCCTTACTCCGTTTTATAACACGAAACTTTGACTGGCAGAGACGTGAGCATGGAGTGAAGGAGCTCGATTCGGAACAAGGGTGGAATGCGAGAAGCGGATGAAGATGAGGAGCCATCTAGCTAACCTTACGCCCCTGCCGTGTGCTCCCTCTGACCGAGGAGACAACGGTGAGCAGAGAGAAAGAGAGAGAGAGAAAAAGAGGACGGTGGAGGGTAACACTAGCCGAGTAAGCTCTGAACACTTCTTAGGATTCAGGGCTTAGCACCCCCCCGGATCCTCAGGCTTCACGTCTGCCTGGCCTAACCAGCGACTCCTCCACTGACTTCACCGGCACCCGCTGCTTCCATTCTTTCCCGCCTATCTTTCTATACCTTTCTCCTCTCTATTCTAATTAATACTCTTCCTACGACGCATAGATTCTTTCTCTTTTCGAGCAGTACCCTATGACAAAATTAGGATCTGTCTAGATAGTCTAACCAGCGACTCCACTGACTTCATCGACACTCTCTGCTTCCGTTTTTCCCGCCTATCTTTCCTCACCTTTCTTTTCTTTATTCTAATTAATATTGCTTCTGTGACATGTAGATTCTTTCTCTCTTCGAGTAATACCATGCTACGACAAGATTAAAATCTATCTAGATGGTTTAACACTGGCATCCATTGCTTTCCTTTTTCCCGCCTATCTTTCTATACCTTTCTTCTCTCTATTCTAATTAATATTCTTCCTACGACGCATAGATTCTCTCCCTTCGAGCAATACCCTACGACAAGATTAAGATCTGTCTAGATAGTTTAACCAGCGACTCCACTGACTTCATCGACACCCTCTGCTTCCGTTTTTCCCGCCTATCTTTCCTCACCTTTCTTTTCTTTATTCTAATTAATATTGTTTCTGTGACATGTAGATTCTTTCTCTCTTCGAGCAATACCATGCTACTCTACAACAAGATTAAGATCTATCTAGATAGGGACTCCTCCATTGATTTCATCGGCACCCGCTGCTTCCGTTTTTCCCGCCTATCTTTCCATAATTTTTTTTTCTTTATTCTAATTATTTCTATAATGCATAGATTCTTTCTCTTTTTGAGTAATACCATATTATGATTAAAATCTGTCTAGATGGTCTAACATTGGCATTCACTGCTTTTATTTTTCCCGCCTATCTTTCTACATTTTTCTCCACTCTGTTCTAATAATTGATACTGTTTCTATGAGGTATAGATTCTTTCTCTCTTCGAGCAATAACATGTTACCCTACAACAAGATTAAGATCTGTCTAGGTAGTCTAACCAGCGACTCCTCCATTGATTTCATCGGCACCCGCTGCTTCCGTTTTTCTCGCCTATCTTTTTATACCTTTTTTTTCTTTATTCTAATTAATATTGTTTCTATGAGGTATAGATTCTTTCTCTCTTCTAGTAATGCTAAGATTAAAATCTGTTTAGATGATCTAACACTGGCATCCACTGTTTCCGTTTTTCCCGCCTATCTTTCCATACCTTTCTTTTCTTTATTCTAATTCTTTATTTTAATATTGTTTCTATGATGCATAGATTCTTTCTCTCTTCGACTAATACCATGCTATGACAAGATTAAGATCTGGATAGTCTAACCACCAACTCCTCCATTGACTTCACCGACATCCGCTGCTTCCGTTTTTCTTTTTTTTCTTTATTCTAATTAATATTGTTTCTATGACGCATAGATTCTTTCTCTTCGAATAATATCATACTATGACAAGATTTAAAATCTGTCTGAATAGTCTAACACTGGCATCCACTGCTTCCGTTTTTCCCGCCTATCTTTCCATACCTTTCTTTTCTTTATTCTAATTAATATTATTTCTATGACGCATAGATTCTTTCTCTCTTCGAGTAATACCATGCTAAGATTAAAATTTGTCTAGATGATAACATTGGTATCCATTGCTTCCCTTTTTCCCCTTTTTATCTTTCCATTCTTTATATTATCTTTCCTTTATTTTCTTTTCTCCTTCTTTTCTTTATTCCAATTAGTATTGTTTCTACGATGCATAGATTCTTTCTCTCTTCGAGTAATACCATGCTAGATTAAAATCTGTCTAGATCATGCTAGACTAGATACATGCAGAAACTACTCTTTATAAGTATAAGGAATCAAAGGTTTTGATTAGGTATGAATAGAATGTAACATGCATCGTTGTACAACGATTCTTTGTCGCAAAACTCACGGAATTCGAATGTTTCGTGCGACGTAAGTAAGTTTTTCTTGTTTTACAAGTGTTTCGGTTGACGGTTTCCCTCGACGGTTGTGTCGTGGAATCGTTGATCATATAGGTACCCACCTTAAGTTTATGTCATATTTCATATCGCAATTTTACAATGAAATAAGACAGAAACATAAGACGGCTTTCCTATGTTAGGCACATCATCTTCGTTGGCGTAGGCCGCGACTACTTATCCTTTTCTTCACGGTCGTCAAACATGTTGTGTTGGAATTGGAAGGATAATTTAATAAAAGATAGATTCGAATTTTTGATTTTGCCTTGCACGGTTTTGAGTCGTGATACTGGCGCCATTGTGTAAAAAATTTGTCATGCGATATAGTCCGTGGACAGGTAAGCGTTGTGTCAGATTGGTATTACGTGTCAGAAGGGTTGAACATCAGTTAGGATTTCAAACCTTGTCCTTCTGCAGACACCTGACATTTAAGTTCTTTTCTCTTATTTCTTCTTACAAATTCGATAAATCAAATATACGATAATTCAACTTTGTTACAACAACGCTCCCCATTTAACAACTACTCTGTTCTTTTCTTAACGATATACAATATGCGTAATTCGACGATCAATTCGTGTTAGTTATTGTATACGACATCTTCTCTTAACAACGAAGAATCGTTTTGCCTAAACTTTTTTGTCAAGTTAGAGCAAATGGAATGGGATTAGAAAATGAGACGTTTAAATTATATTCAATATTAATCAGACCAACAGTTGCATTTCAGATCAGATTAAAAGAAATATGTATTTGATAATGTTGAAGAGAATATTGCATACATGTACTTAGGCTTATTGTTGGTTACATACGAATATACGCACATAAAGTTGCATAAGAAGCCCTAAATCTGCTTGAGGTAAACGGGATTAATCTCATCCACCCCACGCGAAGCCTTGTCAATCTCATTGGCGTAGAAAAATAGAGTTCTTCTGTGAATTACAATTTTTTTGGTTCTAACGAGATTCCGTTGTTCGTTTTTATGACTTCCAGCTTTTCAAAATATCGTGATGCTGGCCTGCATATAATTATGTTTCATATGATTTTGAATATAAAAAAAAAATAATTTCTCTTATTGTTAAAAAGAAAACTTAAAATGTTCAGGGTCAATTATCAATATCATATGTGATATGTAAAAATATATGTTTTTCTTTCTTTTTTTCTAAGATTTGATAAATTGAAAATCTAAAGTAATTTAAAGAAAAATAAATATATAGATAGATAGCAAAAGTTGTACCAATCAATCTGATTATTTTGAATTGCAAAAAGATTAGGATACAATGCAATAAATATTAACACTTTTATGTTTATCATATTAAGAACCAATGATTGAAACATGTACATGTATAATATTATTTGTTATTTATTATTTGTTATTTTAAATTTCCCTTAAAAGACAATTATAATGATGATACACGTTACATGTAATTATATAGATTTTAGTTGTATAACTTTAATTGTAGATTAGAATTTATTAAAGATTTTTAATTTCGTTTGTAAAATGTAATTAATCTTATTGATAACTCATTGCATTATCAATTTTATAAGATTACAAAGAAGACGGTAGTTTGAGAAATAATTCAGATATTATAATTCATATTAATAATAGCGGCCAGTATCTAATCAATTTGTATTTGAATTCATTACGAAATGATTCATGCGTATATACGTATCGTGATAAATAATGTTCAAGTAATTGAAATTTATGAGAAATCTGTAATGTAATCAGTGCAAAGAAAACACTTTTTTTTTATATATATTCAATGGATTGTTGGTTGTATCGTTCCCATAATTCAATCAAAATTTGATGATAAGTAATTTTCTGATCGGGTGAATGAAAATTGTTGCTATAAGGGAACGAAAAAAATCTAAATCTACACGTTAAATTTGATATTTTGAAATGTTGTTTATACCGGTAGATAGCCTCGATCTTCGGTGGTAGCACTTATCCGACGGCGGCTGGCGTCACGACATCCCAATTTCACACGATTTTGGATTAAATTTCGATTGTTCCATTTTATCACGACACACGACATTCAAAAGCTCGCATTTACGAAAATAATAAACAAACGTTTACGGTACACCGATCATGTACGATGCGTTTGCCAAAATAACTCGTCGGTTTCTCAAAGTTTAACCTGCCATCTGGTATGCTTGGGAAATACTAATCGAGTTGTTTGATATTTACAAATTTTACAAGGGTGCTTTATTTTTTTTAATCCACTAGTAACATTTAAAGATCTCGATTGGAGAAATAATATCAATAATACTTTTAATATCGCATAAGTGTATTTTAAATTTAAACGTTGACGCGAATGTTTCTTAAGTGAAATTAATATTTATAATGGAATGATATCGGTTACAACACAGATGTGGAAAATGTAATTTATTATAAAATCTTGAATGTTTAGAGTACGTTGTATCCGGGAACCAATCTCGCGTAATGGATTTTTTATTCGAAAATGCGCTTTCACAT
>NW_006263707.1:271922-273354 GCF_000469605.1 Apis dorsata | reverse complement strand
TTTTTTTTTTTTCATTTCAATCTTTTCAAATAGCAAAATATTTTCGAACGAACTTTAGTTAATTTCCTTTCCGGATATCCGTGAAAACGTTACAGCATTGAAAGGCATTCTGCGTTTAGTAGGGCAATGGTTCGCAGTAGAAGTGTCTTGTGCTCGGTCAGACATCACTGCGCATCGGCCGCTCTTTTCCTTTCGAGTAACGTAACTTTTCGCAGCCCGGACACGAAACCATCCTGGCACGCTCTTAACCGGTTCGTACCACTTTTACCAATGGTCATCAAACCACCTGTTTCCCTTACCAACCCTTCCACCACGGTTACCGATGTGCCATGCTCTTATCGACCTACCTTGGTATTGCAGTTTGTAGCTTTGCTATTACTTATCCTCGGTGTCCTTACATCTCTTTTACACCATATTTTCCTGCACACGTACTTTTACCCCGTGTCGATTTTCAACTTGTGTCCCTCGAACATCGAAGAGGACGTTCAACGTTGTAGGTTTTTTTTTTCTCTCCTTTTCTTTTCTCTTTCTTTCTTTTCTATCTTTCTTTTTTTTTTTTTTCTTTTTTACATAGAATCTGACATTAAATCATTAACAGAGTGAACCGATATAATCATGCAGTTATAATAAAGTGTATTAAAAATCTTTATGCCAACGATAATGTCGCGTTAATGACGTGGACAGGTATTCGATGACGTCAGGGAAAACTCGATTATATCCGGGCACTGAACTTTTAAACAGCTATAAAGAAAATGGTAGGTAACAACGATAAACTAGGATAAAAAAGAAGTAAAAATCGATGGGGAAACGTTGTCATGCAAAATTTAACGTGAAACAAAAATTGGTGTTAATATTTAACAGCTTTGTACTATGCCGAGACGTGAAATTTCAAACTTGCGTTTAAATAATTCGAGCGTGTAAGCATGTTTTAAAGGTCAATTGACACAGCAGTGGAACAGTACAGCAATAGATCCGTTAGCCTTTTAAAAATGAACCAATGGCGAAACCTGGTTGAGGGTTTTTCATTGAGTTTCACGAGCAATCGTTTTTTTTTTTTTTTTTTTTAATGAAATCTGAAATTAAGGGTATAAAGCTAATTACTCGTGCGCATTTCGTGCCAACGTGCCAATATTATTGAACGTCGATGTAAGATAAGGTAAAGGAAAAGCGCAATAATATTGTTTCTTCGTGTTTAGAGCGGGGCTTCTTTACGTCGCGTTTGTTGGGGTCGTTCATCGGGGGTGGTTCTATAAATAGCTCGCCACCTAATATATAGGTATTCGGGTCAGTGGAAGGTAAGCCAAGGGCGGCTTGTTCAAGATTTTCAACGATGCGTGATTTTTCTATACCTCGCTTTATCCGTTGACATTTATTGCTCGCAATTTTTCTTTCCATTTAACTCAACGGTGGAGAAATAATATTCACGTTTTAG
>NW_006263707.1:271470-271871 GCF_000469605.1 Apis dorsata | reverse complement strand
TTTTAAAAAAAAAAAAAAAAAAAAAAAAAAAAAAAGAATACGTGTTCTTAAAATTTGCGACTTTAGCAGAGAAAAAGAGAGAGAGAGAAAGAGAGAATAAAAAAAATATACGACAATTTTTAAAAGCTTACCTTCGTGAGAAAATTATTACACAAAGAGATATATCGTAAGCTTAGTTACCGAACGAGGGTACGTAGAGTACCGCGTATCTTTTCACCGAGGAGGAAGAACTTAAGGAGACACCCCCTAGAACATCTCGTGGGTTGACCCAGTTTCTCCCATGAACCGCGTATTCCATTGACCCAAGATGGTTGCCAGGCAACAGCACACCATGGGCCTTGGATATTTTGGCACAAGTGCAACGACATCAATTCTTAAGAGGGAAGGTTTTGTATCTCGAT
>NW_006263707.1:269970-271434 GCF_000469605.1 Apis dorsata | reverse complement strand
CTCTCTCTCTCTCTCTCTCTCTCTCTCTCTCTCTCTCTCTCTCTCTCTCTCGCGAAGAGAGAACATTTTTGAACATCGACGATAAACGAAAAAGACAGAAATCAATTGGAACATTATTCGAAAAAAGAAATAATTGTTCGAACAAGATACTTTTCAACTCAAATCGGTATAAATCGACACTCGAACACTATTTATCACCGCGAACGATCAACGCACTCGCAACGTTTTATCAATGAATTCGATCACGTTTTCCGATCAGCGGATACAGGCTGGGATGTTAGCCGTCCTTGAAAGAAGACCGAAAGTGGTTACCGAAATCGGAGGTTGCTCGGAGGTAGGATATGCACTCTCACTCACTCACTCACAATCTGATCTCATCCTCTTTTCACTCATCCTCTTTCTCTCTCTATTCCAGATACGTGTCGTTGTCGTAGTACTTGGTGGGGAGAGATTGTGAATGACGCAAGTCATAGGAAATCTGGGTCACCGGGTCATGCTACTCCATCCCCCTGCGAAGCTCCTCTTCAATTGGGCTTTATTTATGAAACTCGATGTCGCACAAAATCAAACATGTAAACCCGCGGCCGGGTTCCCCTCGATAACAGCGGAGATCAATCGCGGGAACCAAGAAGGGGGTAACCAACGCGGTGGTAATCAACTTGGCTGGAAAAAAAAAAAAATCTTCCCCCGTATTCACACATTTACCTCCTCGTGTTCGTGCGAAACCGAATCCGATTCACTTGTTTCGCGATTGAATTTTGAGACCTTTTCTTTCGACTCCATTTCGTATTCGCGTTTTCGTTTCGACGATTCGCAAAAATCGAATTCGATATATCGACGTTCTCCGCCGCGTGATCAAATTTCCATTTTCTGGTATAGATAGAGATAAATTAAATTTTCGAAGAAATATGGGGAATAGTTGCGGAATAAACTTGGAAATTAAAAGTAAATTTGACGAGGAGGAGTTCGAGTTTCCGGAAATCAATGATCCTTATGATTCGTCACGATATGAAAGATGTAAGATCCGGTATATATAAGAGGGAGGAAGTTGTATGTAAATTGAGAGATAGATCGAAAGAAAAGGAAAGAAAAGAAAAGAGAGAAAAGAAGGAGAGATAAAAGCGGGAAATGAAGGAAACGAAGGGTTGAGGAGGAAGGTGAAACGTACGGCGACCTCTCGGTCCGCACAGCCTTGGAAAACTGGGGCTTTGAACTGTCATGCACCATTTCTCGATGCCTATTGCAGCCAGCAGCGAGAGGAGTCCGGGGGTAGGGGGTGCAAGCTCATGTAGTCAGCCTCTATGACGTCAGTGAGGTAACGGCCAATCCTGTGCCCGCATTCTACTGACGTCACCACCTCCCCCTAGGTGACGTGCATTCCAAGGAAAAGTGGGGGACAGAGGGGTCGAGGTACAGGACTGTAGAGGGACAAAGGGGGTTGCAGGAAGGTGCAGGACGACAAGG
>NW_006263707.1:258356-269809 GCF_000469605.1 Apis dorsata | reverse complement strand
AAAAAAAAAAAAAATAAATAAATGAATCCTTTTGCTCCACGATTAATCACTATTTTAATTGATAATTGATCGTTGATATTTCGTATATTACTTACTAACGCTCTCTTAAAATTCAATTTAAAATTAAATTTTTCGTTGGAATTTTACTCGATCCCGTCGCTCTTTCTTGTGCTTTTTGTTTCCGTTTTAAATATTAAATACGAATCGTCGAGCTAGATATGAATTTTAAATGAGAATTTTAAATGAGAATCCAATTTCTTTGGATATTTGATTTTCGAAAACGTTCGCGTTACAAAAAAAAAAGAAAAAAAGAAAAAAACGTTAAGCAGTTCGCTGCTGAATCGAATGCACCGGGTGAAAACTAGGACAATGACGCTACCTGCTAGAGCTGCGTCATACTTGCGGATCCGTTGAATTTTTTATGAATTATTTAAAAATTAATTGCGGTTAATCGAGCGTTGAAAAAAAACATTTTACCGAACTATATTCGATGTTGGAGATTGCTATTGAAAAAAAAAAAAAAGAGAAAACTATTAAAGGACATGTTTACGGATGAAAATGACCTTTAAATTCTCGAACGGGAGAAAGTGTTGGAAGTTTGCGTTTGCGAAAGGGGTCAGAGAGAGAAAAAAAATGAGCGAACGTCGATGTGGAATTAAGAATTAATGGATGGAAAATTTGGATATCTTTCATTTTTTTGTTTTCCGATTCCAACTTGTTGGAAATTCGTCGCGGAAAAATCGCGAAAAAATACACTCGAGATATCTCGAGTGTTTCGCGAGTGAAAGCGAAAGCTATGCGTGATTTTCTAGTCATGGTCTTGTCTATCGAGAATTTTGCGTGGGTGTGTGTTTGGGTTTCGGATTCGGACCACGTGCTCGTTTGTCAAGGCAATGACAACTGAAATAACATTTAGTCGAATTTCTCTGATGATAATTGAATAATAATCCCCTATATATTATATCCACTTTAACACGAATATCCACGATGCTTTGAAATTAATTGTAGAATCCGATAGACAGAATTTTAATTTGCGTGGAAACAAGTACCAACTATAGCTATTTACTTGTCGGAAAAAAAAAAAAAAGAAAAAAGAAAAAAGAAACGAAAATCATAAATCATATCCCGCGAGCAAAAAAAAAAAAAAACGCACTACTGACTACTTACTGACATTCTGCGACAAATGAAACACCATACAGCCGACAGACACTTTCCGATATCCCCTTTAGTGCGACGAACACTTGAAATCAACAATCAATTTTAACAACTTTCTTCGCAGTTCTGTCGTAACTTTTCCAATTCATTCTTTTTGTTTTCTTTTTTTTTTTTTTTTTTTTTTTTTTTTTTTTCGTTTCCTTTCAACTTCATCCTCAATTTCTAATACTCTCCTCGAGATGAATTATTTATATTTTTATCCTACTTTCATTGATAACAAAACTGGCATGTATTCTCGGTGCTTCGTTACGATCGATTTTTCGAGACGTGTGAAAGGCTGGATGTACGAACGCTTGAATGAAATCGAACCGTTTTCTGTGATCGAAATCGTTATATCTGAGAAAGGTATGACGGGCGTGAAGGAGCGGATCCAGCCTCGAATTCGCGCGTCTCAGTGATCGAGGCCGAACTGCAGTCGGGCTAAAGCCCGATGGAACTCGACGACTTTCCACTCGGAGGCCGAGGCTGCCAGGTTTGAATGGAGCTATCCCGCGATTGGTCGGATACACAGTGACGTCACCGCATTGATTGTCCCGCGCACGCCGCACCACGTGGCCCATCGAACATTTCTCTCTCCCTTCTTCCCTCTCTCCCTCTCCCTCGCTCCCTTTCATCTTCCTTTTCTCCTCCAGCCTCGCAATTTTTTCCTCATCCCTCTCATCCATCTCTCTCTCTCTCTGTCTCCCTCTTCTTTTCCCTCTCGGTAGAAAACTGCTTAGAAGAGGGTTGCTTTGCCAATGGGATGCGCGAGATTCTTCCTCGAATCTGTCTTACGTCTGGCCCAACGCCTAAGCACCGACCACTTAACGTCTGCCTCGAGTCTTCCTATTTTCCTTAGGGTTACTTGCTTCGAGCACGCGCCTATCTTTCCCTCTCCCCCTCAGGAGGGAGAATCGTCTCGATCTTTATTCGCCTCCTCTTCTTTTTTTCTTTCTTCTCTTTTTAAACGGAGTTTAAGTTTGCTTTTTAGGCGGCGGTATATTCGATAGATTCTCGACAGGAGCGTACCCGACGTAGGAGACAAACATATATTTCCATAAATTTCTCCACCTCGATGCGCCACCTCGATCGATGCGAACGAATCAAGGTCGTAGGAATAAATTTCATTGGAACGGGGGATCGAAACGGGGGAGGAATTCGTTTTCGCCCCGTATCGATCGTATTCCCAGAGAATAACGGCGCGTTCTATCGAGATAGAACATGTCCATTTTCGGTTCGGTTCGCAAAGGTTCCTCGAGTCGAAGGTCAGTGACGTCGCCGACCTTCCTAAATATTTTCCAATCGATAATCGCTTACCTTGTAACCATCCTCCTCTTCTCGACTCGTCGCGGGATACGTATTAAGGTCGTGCCACGACGTGTGTTTTGCCCGATTCGATCGTTTCTTTTCCCCCTCCCCTTCCCCCCTCGCATCCATGAAACCTACACACATATACACATACATACACACCTAGAGTCGACGCTTGTCCCGAATGCCTAATTCGACGATTCCAAAAATATCTCGTCGGAGGAGGAGCAGCAGCAGCAGCCACGACGGCGGCGACAGAACCACCACCATCGTTGAACTGCTCTTCTCCACCAACCTCATTCACCTACTTTTCTTCCCCTGCCGCACCGAAATCGTCGCGTCGCGTCGCGAAATTCTGTCGCCTGTCTTCTTCTTGCTTCGAAAACAAGAAGAGACATCTTTCTCTCTTTCTGAAAAAAAAAAAGAAAACTACGCATTCGTTTTGCATCAACGGACGGTTTCAACCCGATCGCCGGTCTCATCCGATTTTTTGATCGGAAGGAGTTTTAGCGAAAACGCGATAGAAAGGATGACGATGTGCGTCATTCAGAGTGTGCCACAATTTTTGGACGTTTCGCCTATCTATCGAGCGGAAGGGGGATGGAGCGAGAGAGTTGGAAAGAAAAGGATGGGGCGGGTGGCCGGCCAGGCAACCGGGGGTTTCAGGTCGATGCACCCCTTCGCTCGCTTGCCAACGAGGGTTCGACGCCCTGCGCCGTCCCCTGACGTCATTCCAGCGCCCTGACCCCGCTCCCCTTGCGCCTTCTCTTTCGCCGCCACCGACCAAATCCCCAAACTAAATCGCTAGACTAAGTTTTCGTCCTTCGAAAACTGGATCCATCCACCACCTTCCCATTCGCGTTTCCCTCCGATTATTTTTTTCAGGTCGCAGATTCTGCCTCGTGTGACTTTTCCTTTTTTTTCTTTTCTTTTTTTTTTTTTTCTCTAATCAGTTCCTCGTCGTCGTGCCACGTTTCACAAAAATACATTTCGCGTATCATCTTTGCTCGATTTCCACTTTTTGAGCAATCCAGTTCTTTCTTTTCCTTTTTTCGATTTTTTCCGACGAAATATTTTTGAATCAAAAGAGATATTCCTCGATGGAATATACGCGAATAAAATAAATAAAGCAGAAAGCTTCGTTATCGCGACGTTTCGATTGCCATCTCAAATCGATTTACGTTTATTGTTATCGCGTCAATTTCCTCTCGGAGTCATCCTCCTTCACGCCTCTCGATCTCTCGATATTTCCATCGCACGGTTAAAAAAAAATATATATATATATATATATTTCGACGAGAATAGCACGTGTTTACCGAAAATTGCATTTCCGAAGCAACGATCTCGAGGGGCCCCTTCGTCAACGAAAGGAATTATTCGAGGGAACGCGTCGCGATATACGTGTGTGTTATCGGCCGAATTTTCAATCGATGTCGCGAATTAATATTCTCGGTGGCGCAGTCGATAACCTGTCCCTGACGTAACGCCCACGCACGGCGCGGTGGTGGGAATGGACGCGGGGATGGTTGGCCGGGAAGAGGGGGATGGTGATCGCAGCAGCGAGGGCGCCAGGGGGCGGTCAACGAAACTGGGTCACTGGAGCTTCATTCACATTACGCGGCCATTCATGAGATTTGCCAACCGTTCGGCTTTCATGCTCTCCTCTCACGCATTTCTTCGTCTTTTTCGAAAACCTTTTTTTTTTTTTTTTTTTTTTCTCCCCTCTTCCAATCTCGTTCCAACTCGGAGGAGGACCGTTTCCCCGATTCATGCCCATCTTCCTCGTCAACCACCTGCTCGATTTCCCTCCTATTTCCCTTTAAGGTTAAAACGAAATCACTAGACGAATCTGGAGACAGATGAGGATTCTTTCTTCCATCGGTTATCGAGTATCGATCAGCAGCATCCGTTCAAATTTCCACCGTGGAATAGAGTTTTTCCATGTCTATTTTATTTTAGAAAATTGAAACGCTTCCTGTGCTAATTGTTATTCGCGCATGATTACATCGATCAATTTTGGGATAATGAAGATAGGATAATTGTAGAAAAATTCTAGAGAAAGATTAATCTCGTCATATCGTTCGTTGTATCGGGAATGATCGATAAGAAAGGGTACTATATCGGCGTGGAAAGCGTGAATAGGTTGAAGCTCGGCCATCTCTCAATAAACTTTGGGAAAGCGTCTTGGGAAGAGGTCCGGCTGGGTCCGTCCGACCTACTTTCGCCCGGGCAATGACGTTGGGTATGACGTCACGGGAGCGGAAACTGGGTCGCGAGGTCGAAGGCATCTCGTCGTCGGTTTCCCATGGATACTTGCCCCCTTGCTCGATGCCTCGATTCATTGAAAAAAAGGAGTGGGATATAATATCGTTATCCCCATCGAGCGCGGCCATTGTTAGCCACTTTTGCGCTTTTATTCATTATTGCGCCCCGCCATTTCTTCCCTCCTTACCGGTTTCATACCGGTTCGAGATTAAGATTAAATTTTCCATTCCTCTCGATCCTCGATTTTTCGATGGAAAATGAAATTCTCCATCATCGACAAGTGCTGTCTCTTATAGATATATCGATTATATTTTGACACCGATTTTGTCAAGAATACGATCCTGCCTGGATCACGACCTCGTTCGACTTATAGATCTGTATCCGTATCGATGTTCTCTCGTCAAAATTTATCGGTTAACCGCATTGCGGCCGTGTTGCGAATCGAAAGGCGCTCGAAATTTTCTTCCCTGGATCCTTTTTCCTAGTTCTGACCGTTGACGGAACAAAAGTTTCGCGCGGCATTGTTCGAAACTCGATTAATAATCGATTAATTGATTGCGCCAACGCTCGAATTACGACGTTTCCTCTCGTGGATCTAAATCTTAGAGGTATTTTTTTCTAGAAATCAATGCAAAGAATAATACCGATGTCATGTCGAAGCAATATTGGTCTCGTTTTGACATTAAAAAAAAAAAAAAAAAGAAGAAAGAAAAAAAAAAGAAAGAAAGAAAGTGTTGGAAATCCTCTTACCACTCGCCGACACGTAGATAGATATAGGTATCGCGATTCCGCGGTAAATAGAAAAACAGGAAGGAAGAGAGGAGAATGGCAGGATATAGGGAGGAAAAGGGTGAGTTGAGACTGGATGGATTGGATGGAGGGGAGGGAGGGGTGTGGGGAACGGAGAGACGGGGTCGGTGGTTCAGCGGGCGACACTGGTTAGGGGAAGGAAGGAGGAAGAGGCGATAAAAGCGGCGCGGTGGTTGGGGGAGGGGGTAGGTCGGTGATGGCTATTTTTGGAATGTGGGTCACCCATAAACCCCGGCTTGTCCCGTGACGTCACAGGATCGTCGTCGTGGCAACAGGGACGCCGGGTTAATCACCCTTGGTTCAGAGCTACCTTCACCATTCCACCCCCTCCCTCGCGATCCCCACCACCTCTCTCCCCAAGTTTACCTGTACCGCTTCGATTGGATGGAATATGCATCCACGTATTAATTAACTTGTACTTTATGGACGAAGAAATTATTGAGGAATTATTGGAAAAGATAGTTGCGATAGTTTATCTATTCGTTCGTGTATCCGTTCGTTTTTGAATGTATTTTTTTTTCTTTTCTTTTTTATTTATTTTAAAATTGTCTTATTGAAGCTTGGATTGTTGTTGAATTAAATGCGCAGCTATTTTTGCTAGAAGAAGATACATCCTTCTTTTTTGAATGGAAGGATTGATGTTTGTAGTTGTATCGTAAGAGAAGAAATAATACACGTATTAATATATAAAATGTTCATGTATTCCGTATTGATTACATACTTAAAAAAAATTGTAAACTAATGCTAAGATTGTTAAGATTAATTGCGATCGAGAGGAAATTCTTAAAATTTTGAACAAGTAACTTAATATCCCTAATGTAATCTTTCTAATTAAAGATCAATTTTCAGAGAGTATACATTCAGATGGAAATTTACTATAGTAAAAATATGTAGCAAGAATAACTTATTAAATTTTGAATATATCGGTTAATATAAATAAGCTTTAATATCAATGTAGAATATTTTAGTTTAAATAATTACATTCAAATATTGATACTATAATTTTAATAACAAAAAAAAATCTTCTCTCTTCTTTAAGGTCGGTATTTCAACCCATTTTCCATAAGATGTTAAAACCTTGCTGTACTTGTTCTACTCCTGTTGCAGAGTTCTACGTTATCAACGTTGCTCTCTCGTCCGACTAAGCGTCGATACGTACTACCTGTCTGTAGAAACAGGACCATTCTACTTAACCCACCGTTTCCTACTTTAGCCGTATAGTTCTGAACATCAATGAAAACCTTATAAATAGCTTCGATGGTATATTCAGAAAATGTACAATATCTGGTTTTTCCAAACATTTTATATAATATATCTTCGTTCGAATATTCTTTTAATTTTACTTAAATTTGAAAACTCGTAAAATTGACGGATATTTCCGTTTAAATTTCAAGCAATGCAATTCAACGCTTCGAAATAGAATTTTGAGGGTACAAAGTTTAGAAATAGCCTCTCTGGAAGTACTTAAATCATCTTTACGGGTATCACGAGACCTATTAAAAGTCAGGGAAGATGTAATATCAGGTAGAATCATAAACGACGATGTTTCCGTTGCCGCGTTTAGTGCCAAACAGCTGGCACACCCAAAATCCAGAACGGCCCGTTAATAATATCTTCGCCGTGTTTTCGAGATACGATCGTACATTGTTGCTCCACCTTAAATTAAATTTTTCACTTTCGATCAATTAATCCTTCTTATCCTTCGAAAAGCAACAAAGCAACGCTCCAGCATTTCTTCGTTCTCGTAAATCTCGTAAACGCTTTTCGAAAATTCGAGAATATTATCGTTTAAACGCAACGTGTCTTGATGCATCGTTTCTTAAGTAATAAGAACGTTGTTTATTTAATTGGCGACGATTCGTCTGCTCTGATCGATCTTTGTCGGAAGCGCGAAAGGGAAAGGAGGAAAACCCGTCTTCTTCTTCTTCTTCTTCTTCTTCTTCCCGACACGCATAACATACTTAATCAAGAATGTGGAGGAAGAAAAGCGCGAGGTTCGGTTCGCGGGTTGCCGAGCGAAGCGGGCCCGGCTCCGTTTTCAGTTTCCGATTATTTTTGGCAGCAAGCGGAGCGGGCATAGCTCTCGCCTAAAAATGCTTGCGACCAATGGCGAGCCGTCATTGGTCGGCCACTACCACGTGAACAGGCCACGATGGAGGTTCACGACGTCGGCTAGGGATCCACGATCGCACAGTCAGCTGCTTAAGGTCCGGTTGGCCAGTCGCAGCCAGCGAATAGTTCTTCTCAAGGTAAGCCCACAATCCTCGAGCGGGAAAAAAACTCTGGAGGACGCGTCCGCATAATCCTCCGCGATCGATCGATCCTCTTCAGGATTTCTCTGCCTGGGCGCCGACCCTAAGGATCTCTCCTCTCTTCGAAAGAACGAGAACCACCTCTTTTTCTCCGCCGTAGTCCTCGAGTGTCAGTGTGAGAGGTGTTCGACCACGAGACGAGACGCTTTTCAAGGTCACGAGTGTGCCTCCAAAAACTGTGACGTTTTTCTTCTTCTTCTTCTTCTTCTTCTTTTTCACTCGCGTGTGAATCGCGATCTCTTTCTCTCTTTTCTTCTCGCGAGGAGAGGCGAACTCTCTTCTCCTCTCCTCTCGATCCACGTAATTTCGAACATTTTCACCGATAATGTGCGAATTTCACCGTAATCTTCCGCTTCCATTTCTCGAAACTCGCGTTTCAATCTTTCCTCTCTCCCCTTTTATTCGAGAGAGAGGGACGAAGATCGCTCATCGTGAACGCAAACCGATCTACGTAAACAGCCTTGCACTAGTATTCCGCCGCGATTACTCGATATCTTCTTGACCGATATAACGCTCTCTATAATTTGCTCTCGCAATTTATCATTCCGACAAACAGAGTCGAATCTTTCGAGTTTTATATACCATACGTCGCTCGCCGCGCGTTTCTTTTCTTCGATTCTCAAGAATCGCGAAAAAAAAACAGCGATGATGATTGTTTCGTGCTTCGACCGGTGCTCCATTTTTTTTCTCCGAGGGGAGAGAAGAAAATGGAAAGAAATACGTATTATTATTATTATTACTATTATTATTACTATTATTATTATTATTATTATTATTCTCTAGAGAGAGGATCTCGCACGAGCTATATATACATTTTTTTTTCCGCGTGTTTTCTATTTTTACGGATCCTCTTTGACATCGGAGACGAGGCACACTCGATCGCGGCAACTCTGGGACGTGTCTTGGAATGGCTCGAACGAAAGGGGGGAATCTATACTTAGCGAGAGCGATCGTCCATTACAAATTTAAAGCGGTTTGCCGGTGATCGAATGAAATTTCCGTGGACAGGAGATCTCGAGGCGAATTCTCGTTTTTTTTATTTCGACGGATTTTGGCTGTTGATCAAGGAATAATTTGAATTATCGAAGGTCGCGATTTCGTTAAAATTATTAGTAAAATTTATCGCGAGCTAATGAAAGGATAAATTCTCGTTTGATTAAGACGACGTTTCTCTTTTTTTTCCCCTCTTCCCTTCGGAAATGGAAATTTTGAGTATATTAAAATCGAACAGATCGAATTATTAGAAAATTGGTGAATTCATTTCGTTATATCTATTTTCAAACTGATTTATCTCTGATTTATTTTCGTCGTTGTTTGCCAAGAAAGTGAATTACTTTCCCATTAATCACCGACGACTTCCTTCATTACTTTTTTTACTCGTTACTTTTTATCACTCAAATTAGGAAAATAGGCAATTTATTCTTCCTTGATATTTAAATATCAATCTCAATCTCGCGTCGTGTAAACTTCTCTTCTCTATTTCCAAGAAGAAGAAGAAGAAGAAGAAGAAAATACATCGCAACGATTTCCATATCGTGGAAATAACGTATTTCCACGTTATCGAAATCCTTCCTTCCCTCGACTTTCCTTTCGATCTGTTTTTCGCCATCGAATCGAGCAGCGTCGAAGAATACGAGAAAGAGAGAGAGAGAGAGAGAGAGAGAGAGATCTAGCGGGTCGTTGCATCCAAATTTGGATCGTCGACGTAGCGACGTTTCGGCGACGGATCGAAAAGTGGGGACGGGCCGCGTCTATTTTCGAGCACCGGATATTCTATACCTTTGCTCTCTCTCTCTTTCCTTCGAGGAAAGAGAGAGAGAGAGAGCGAAGAGAACGTAAAATTTACGTTCAGAAGGTAGGATTTATCGCGTCGATTTACAGATTCGACAACGAAAAAGAAAAAAAAAAAATTCCCTTCAACGTAAATCGAAAATCAACCTCCCCCCACTCTCCCTCCCCCTCGAGCCTCTCATCCTCCTTTTTCCCCCGCGGTTTATATTTAACGCGTGCAATGTTTGCGTTTGTTCGCCCCGTATGCATAATCCGTGTCACCGTGAAACGATCGTATTTTAATACGATCGCGTATCCTCTGACGCAATGCGAACGAATATTAGTTATTTTGCCACGGATACGTGAAACATCCCCCTCTGCGCTTTATTTTTAGGTAGACGGGTGTAGCAGCCAGGTACCACGATGGCGGACGACGAGGTTAGGTGGGTATTCATAGGAAAAATTTTCCCTCCGCGGGAAATCGTTTCCTCTACGCAGGATGCTGCGTAGAGATGGTTTTTTCTTTTCTTTTTTTTTTTTTTTTTTTCTTCTCATCGGGAAAAACGTGCAAATTAATCTTGACCGATTATTTTTCTCCTCATTTTCACGCGCCTCTCATCATCACGGTCGTCCTCGTCGATCTCCATGGCTTTCCACGAAAAATGGATTCGATGGACCCTCCTTGTTTTTTTTTCACCTCGGATCACCTGCAGTAAACAGTTAACGTCGTTGAAAGGTACGCATCGCTCGTGCGCTTTTTGCTTGTGAAATTGCCGTGAAATGAATCGTCGTCGTTTTCGTCGTTGACCGTTTCGTTTAAATGATGATTAATTGGTAAACGATATTGATATTAATCTAATTTTTTTGAAACAAACGTTCAGTCTGAACGTGAACGTGTCGACGAGTGACTTTTTTTCACCTTGGAATTTTTTTTTTTTTAACATAATATTTTATAATCCTGTATTTTGTCACGTAGATTTTAGTGGACGTGTTCTTTTTTGTATGACGATTAACAAAAGGCTCTCTCTCTCGATAACGAGTCAGCCTTTGGATTGGACTTCAAACCGACCGAGTCCTATATATTTTTCTTTTCAAACCAAACTTAATATAAACTGTGCATTGATACATTCTTCAATTGCGTCCTACGGATATACGACACGAGGAGAATTTTATTCCTCGCAATTCTTCCATCCCTTTTCGCGAAAAATTTTGCGAAACGTTCCATTTTAACCGCCGATTTCTTTTTTCTTTTTTCTTTTCTTCCCCCATTCCGCTCTTATCCGCTCTCCTTCCTTCGCGAGAGACCGAATTTTTCCTCGATCGATTTAACGATTTAACGATTTTTCGAGGATGGAAAGAATCGAATCTTCTCTCGGACAATTTTATTCCCCGCGAAAAATGGAGAAGAGAAATTATTCGAAACTCGATGGATAATAAAGCAAGAGTTATTCCAAAAAATTTGCAAAAGTACGCGCCCCTTGAACGCAGTCTCATCCAACCTCGAGGAATAAAAGATAAATACGGAAATATTACGGGAGACCTCGGCCCCGAGAGACTTTTCCCTCTCTGATTTATCGCCCCAGTTCTCGCTCCTATTTCAACATTATTTACCACCGCGAGTCGCGCCACCCCCGCTATACACCTTATTTGTTCCACCATCTTCTCCCTTCCCTTCTATTTCACGCTTCCCCCGTAACTTTTCCTCCCCTGTAAGCAACACATCTTCCCGACCGGTGGTGATTGTAAGAATTCACCATACTCGCGTAACTCGTATTTCTCAACTTTTCCTCCATC
>NW_006263707.1:252543-258143 GCF_000469605.1 Apis dorsata | reverse complement strand
CCCCCTTCAAGATAAGAAAATACCGTCAGACTTTTCGACAACTCGTAAATCTTGGCTGGGGATTCGTTCGTAAATGTAAATCAAAGTGATACGATTCGTGAGGGAAGGGAGAAAAGGGGGTGTTCTTTCCGTGCCGTTCGAATATTCGTGTAGCTTTCTCAAGATATATAAGAAGAAATGTCTAACGTTTGTTATTATTTCTCTTGTAATCGAGGAATTAGATAATAGAACGTATTACGTAGATTGACTAGAAAAACGAGCTGCCACGTAGTAACTCGGAAAGAGGTAACGTAGATTTACTACAATGTTGTCGCGGGAGAATATTCTCCCGCGACAATATTAATATCCTTGTGTGCCAACAGCATGTATACTTACTGCCTGTTTTTATACGTGTATTATTAAATATTGTGTCATCGATGTTACTCGACGATATTTACAAACGCGAAACTCGAACAAATTATCGCGTGACACTCGATGCCGAAAATATTCTACGAACCAAAAATACAAGATTTATCGAGATTCTACTATTGCACACTTGCAGCTCTTGCCTATTTTTGCATACTTTTTACACTAACACTTTCTTCTACGCTGTTGCAAAGAATATTATATCGAGATCTTATTGCACAGTTTCCACTCTTATGAATCGGCACATTAGCAGTTTCTTGTATTGTTGCAAAGAATATTATCGAGATTTTATTGCATACTTTCCATATTTATATATTTTTTACAGTAGCATTTTCGATACTGTTGCAAAGAATATTATTCTTATTGCACACTTATGAATCATCGATTAACATATTTTTGTACACTATCTATATTGTTGCAAAGAATATTATTGAAATCTTATTGCACATTTTTATATTTGCGTATTTTTGCACATTTTTTACACTTTTCGACACTGTTGTAGTATTGCATACTTTCCATATTTATGGATCACGATTAACATATTTTTATACATTTTCTATATTGTCGCAAAGAATATTATTGAGATCTTATTACACTTTCCATATTCGTCTTTTTGCATACTTTTTACACTAACACTTTCTGTTGCAAAAAATATTATCGATATCTTTATTGCACACTTTCTATACTTGCGAATCACGATTATTTTTGCACACTATATATTGCTGCAAAGAATATTATCGAGATCTTATTGCACACTTTCCACACTTATGAATCAATTAATTATTTTTGCACATTTTTTATATTAGCAGTTTCTGTATTGTAGCAAAGAATATTATCGAGATTACACTTTTCACTCGCCTATTTTTGCATACTTTTTACACTAACACTTTCTGTTGCAAAGAATATTATCGATATTTTATTGCACAGTTTCCACTCTTATGAATCGGCACATTAGCAGTTTCTGTATTGTTGCAAAGAATATTATCGAGATTTTATTACATACTTTTCATATTTATGAATCACGATTAACATATTTTTGTACACTTTCTATATTGTCGCAAAGAATATTATTGAGATCTTATTACACTTTCCACACTTATGAATCACGATTAATTATTTTTGCACACTTTTATCGAGATTTTATTATATACTTTCCATATTTATGAATCACGATTAACATATTTTTGTACACTTTCTATATTGTCGCAAAGAATATTATTGAGATCTTATTACACTTTCCACACTTATGAATCACGATTAATTATTTTTGCACACTTTTATCGAGATTTTATTATATACTTTCCATATTTATGAATCACGATTAACATATTTTTGTACACTTTCTATATTGTCGCAAAGAATATTATTGAGATCTTATTACACTTTCCACTCATCTATTTTTACATACTTTTTACACTAACACTTTCTGTTGCAAAGAATATTATCGATATCTTTTTTATTGCACACTTTCTATACTTGCGAATCACGATTAACATATTTTCGCACACTTTTTACACGAGCATTTCGTACACTATTGCAAAGAATACACGCTTCTTTTCGAGCGCTTGGCACAATTTCGAAAAGCGGAATTCGAAACGTTTTGCCGTTAAAAAACTCATCGATTCTTGATCTTTATCCATAGATCCACCAACGTTTCGTATTCCGCTGATATTGATAGGAAAGATTTTTCTAACGATCGTTTTTTATTTTTTTCCTTTACAGAGAAAACGTCTCGAGGATGTACGTAAGAGAAGGGGGCGAACTATCGATGAAACTTGAAGTAGGGCAGAAAAGGACAGCCCTGATCGCTGGAACTTTTTCAATAACTTGTCGAGTCTCGCTAATCTCGAATGACTTTTGCGACAGTTTTCGTATCAAGGGCTCGTTTCGAGTCGCGTTTCGAAAGTTTTTCCGAGATTATTTCTTTTTCCTTCCACCCTTCGAATCGGTGACGACAATCGAAATTTTTAATTATCTTGCCTACTTTTTCTTTTTTCTTTTCTTTTTTTTTCATTCTTTTTATCCGTTTCTCTATTCTCTTTTTCCCCCCTCTTTTTTTATTTTAATCGCAAAAAGCGATAAGGATATTAAATACGCTTCACTTGCTAGGAAATGAGATTGTCGAGTTTGCTTACGGATATCTATTATCAGATAAGATATTTTAAGGGAGTTTCGCTTACGGAAAATGTAGGAAAAGAAGAGGAAACAGGCGGAGACGGACAGAAAGAGGGCGGAGGTCCGCGCCCGTCTCGAAGAGGCTTCCAAAGCCAAGAAGGCGAAGAAGGGTTTCATGACCCCTGACAGGAAGAAGAAGCTTAGGGTAAGTTTGCATTCCGTCCATCCCCCTAATTTTCTTAATATTATTACGATTCGTGTCCAAACGAGCTATTTCCATATCTTTTTTCTTTTTTTTCTTTTTACAAGAATATCTATTCTACGAAATTTCTTTCCCTCGAAATTATTGTTCCATTCAATTGAGATTTGACGTTCTAACGTATATTCGCGTGTATCCTCAGTTGTTGCTGCGTAAGAAAGCCGCCGAGGAATTGAAGAAGGAACAAGAGAGAAAGGCGGCCGAGAGGAGGCGCATCATCGAGGAGCGTTGCGGAAAGCCGAAGAACGTCGACGACGCTAGCGAAGGTACATTAAAGCCTTTCCCTTGAAAAAAATTTCTCCTCGATAACACGTCGATAACCGCGGTTTTTTTCTCGGTTCATCGGTGCCGTGATCAGACAGTGTTAACAATTGAACGGGTCAGGGTCGAACAACACCCTAGCCCAAGGTCTAAGGAAATATACCTTTTTTTTTTTTTTTTTTCTTTTTTTCTCTTTTCCGACAGACATACCGATAGAAGCGAGAGAAGCAATCCGATATATACAGCGAACAGTTGTCGTAAATTTTTTTTTTTTTCGCTTCCACACTTTTTCCCATATTGTTCCACGTTCTCTCGAGACGACCGTCTCTTTCGTTTTTTTCCCCCCGAGCAGAGGAAACAACAAATTTTTCTTTTTTCGAAACTCGTCGATTCCCATGCGAAGATAGAACATCCCCTCCGAGGATCCCCTTCCCTCCTCGCGATCGCCGATCGCGATCATCGCTGCGATCGTGGATTTGCAATAACAAATAAACTTCGAAACTGCAACTCGTTTCGATCTAATTCGTTTTCGATCGCGATTTTTCGATCATTTTTTCGAAAAAAAAAAAAAAAAAAAAAAAGAAGAGAAAAACATGATGAATTCTGTCCGATCTTTTTTCACCTTCGTCCCACACAGAATCCCTGAAGCGCGTGCTGCGCGAGTACCACAATAGGATCACAGCATTGGAGGATCAAAAATTCGACCTCGAATATGTTGTTAAGAAGAAGGATTACGAGGTACTTACCCGTGAGGGTGGAAAGGACAATGTTGCGAGAAATTACATTACGATACGTGCAAATAACTATGTGGCATTCACGCACACGCATATGTATATATATATTTCGAATATATATATATATATCGTAACGATGCTCAATGTTGTTGCACTTGAGTAATGCGACGCGCTTGCCCGGTTGCATTCAATCGCGATGACGAATCTTGTCTTGGGCACTTGGGTTTGGCTCGAAAAGGGCAACCGATCTTACGCAATCGCGATTATTTATAAATAGTCTATTTTTATTCTTTAACCACCATTTATTTATTTATTTCTCCCCTGTTTTATTTATATTTTATTTCTTTCCCCCACCCCCTTTTTTTTTCTAGAAAGACTTGTCGTCTTTGCTCCTAGTTTGATTAAAGTAAATTCGATCGAATCGCCGCAATCCGGGCAAGTGTCGCGAGCTTCGCATTTCGTCTATCTTCTATGTTTCTACTTAAATATAATATTTTCTATAATGTTTTATCTACTTTCAACTATGGTTTCCTCTCACTTTCATAACACGGCTATTCTGTCTATCTATTCTGTCCATCTATATTTCTTTATTTATTCTCTGTATTTATTCTTTCTCTTCGCACAATTTCTTTTCTGTTTCGCATTTTTATATCTGTGCGCGCGTTCTATTTCACATATTTTGTATCTTTGCTCTTCGTCTTTAATGCTATTTCTTTCTTTCTTTTCTTTCTTTTACATGGTAAAGCTAAGAGCATCATCGTGGATCATTCACGTTTATTAACTTTGATTGTGTTCTCACAAGTTGTCGCAAAAAAAAAAAAAAAAAAAAAAAAAACGCTATATACGTGGATGATGGAAAATAATACCACTCATAAAGGTAATAATAAGGGTAACTCTCGAGTCTTCGAAATTTTTCACACGCCCAGTGTATGTTTTAATACACTCGGCATACTATCCTCCCCCTTTTTTTTTTTTTTTTCTTTACTTCTTTGCTTTCTATGTATATCGCCATATCGCCTCCTGTTTCTCAATTTTGTCAAATTGTGAATCGCGATTTCTAATATCGTCGCGATTACAATTCAGGATTCACGCTCGAATAGGATCGAATCTGTTCAAAAATAGAACTGATGACACTTCACACTTTTCTAATTGACAAATTTCGTTCGACAAGCTTCGATACCACTTGCTCCCCTCTTCTCCCTCTTCCTCTTTGCTTTAAACACACATTATTCTATTCTCTCCCCTCCTCCTCCCCGGTTGATGACAAACCGAGAAAAGTGACAACACGAGATTGTGTATGATTTTATTTTACACGTTCTTTCTTACACACTTTCGTCTGTTTCAAGTCGATTAAAAATTTATATCGAGGGGGAAAAAAAAATATGTGTAGAGCAACAAAAGATACACACACACACACACACTCACACACATACACACACAAAAACAAACCGGTTAAAATCGTCCGTATCCTGCTTTGAAAAAGGAGTATGTTTCAAGGTGACTTGGAATTTTGACAGCTAACGTGAAGTCCATTCTGATCCAGTATCATAAGAGGATCATCGCTCTCGAGGGGGAAAAGTACGACCTTGAGTACGAAGTCGCCAAGAAGGATTTCGAGGTCGAAAAGTTTTCGATGCACAAAAAACAAACAAAAAAAAAAAAAAAAACAGACGATGCTGCAATTAACAAAACAGAGAGACAACTTTTTTTTGTTCTCTCTCTCTCTCTCTTTTTCTCTCTCTCTCTTTCTCTCTCTCTATTCCGTTCTTTTCACTTCTTTTCTTATCGTGTTTTTTTTTTCTCTTATTTTTCCATCTTATTTTTGT
>NW_006263707.1:250910-252473 GCF_000469605.1 Apis dorsata | reverse complement strand
TCTTTTTCTTTTTTTTTTTTCTCACTAGTACGCAACGACATTTTTTTTTTTTTGCTAGCAAGAACGCTGTGAACAGTAATATTCTAGTTCTTTTCTTTTTTATTTTCTTTCTTCAATTGAAATTGAAGTTTCGGCTGTTGTTAATTAATCTTAACGACGTTGATGAAACTTAGGCATCGCTGAAACTGAATCATCTAATCGCACCAATTCTAACGTAGTTATTTCGCAAGATTTCTTTTTTTGACTAGTTTAGAACGTCTTCGTAGAGCGTACGTAATAATGATTTAGAAAGAGAAGAAAAGCAGGCACGCGTGATATCGTAGAATTCGCAGCCAGTAGATGTGAAGTAATATAATATAAGTAATACGCTGATACCTAGATCCTATCTTGAGCGATTTGAAGTAGAAATTTTATTTTTCGATTATTTCCTTACCTTTTTTCCTCTCTCTCTCTCTCTCTCTCTTTCTTTTCGATTTTTTGTTTCGTTTATTTGCGCGTAGATCCGACCATTCCGACGCCAGTACTATTCCGAATAAAATTTTGTTTCCTCCATCCCTCTCCTCCTAGACTCCCCACACTCTCGAGTTAGGTTAACGTTCACGCAATTGTCAGCTTCGTGCTTCTTGCTTTCAAAACACGAGTATCTCATTCTTTCTTTTCTATTTCCCTTGATTCTCTATCCTCCACCCGCGGATTAACCCTTCAGCACTTTAGTTTCCCGTAAATGGTAAGATATTTTTTTACGAATCGATTTTACGATTCAATTTAATTAGCAAGAACGTAAGGAAAAAATCTTTGAGTATTTTTCATTTTTCTCTTTTTTCGTGGAAAAATAATTTTTTGAATATCAACGATCTGTACAACAAAACAACAGATTGTTTTAATCGCGTTAACCGATTTGAAGGATGGATCGAAATCATCCTTCCCATTTTTTTCTTACCTACATTTTTTTCTTTCTCTCTCTCTCTTTTTTTTTTTGCATTTTGCTCTCCATCCTGAAACTTTTGTTCTTTTAGCCGAGCTCCAGACGATCTGTTCGGCATATTGGAACAGAGTATACGCGCTCGAGGGCGATAAGTTTGACCTCGAGAGGCAAATTAGGTTGAAAGAATTCGAGGTAAATACGATCGGCTCGCCTGAAGAAAGCCTAACGAGTCTCCTGCACAGATTATTTTTATCTCTGGCCTCCCACGTGATTCTTTTTTGATTTAATTTAACTTTGCCACGTCTACGACCGCGCAATGCGATTGGTCGACGTCCTCTACGTATATATACCTCCCGGTCGACGCACCCTCGAAATTTCACACACACTCTCTCTCTCTCTCTCTCTCTATCTCTATCTCGGAGAGAAATACTTTCAGAATTTTCAATTTATATATATTTATATATATATATATATGTATATTCGTTTCGAGGCTGCTCGTTACCCTCAAATTTCATCGACAATGGTCGCGAAGATTGAAGTTTCGAGGGAAGCGTTTACAAGGGAGTGTAATTTCGTATACGTCTCGATGGACAAATGGAGGTCAAATAGGACAGTTTCTATTTGAACAAAAAGGAGAG
>NW_006263707.1:250482-250877 GCF_000469605.1 Apis dorsata | reverse complement strand
AAAAAAAAAAAAAAAAAAAACGATCGGTCATTCGATTCCCATGCGACTTTTATTGTCCGCACGAGCGGAACGAGAGACTTTTATTTTCTATAAAATTTGCAAGATTGATTAATCTTTGATATATATATATATATATGTGTGTGTGTGTATATATGTAAATATGTATGTAAATATTTTAGAGGAGAAAATGAAAGATAAAATCTCTCTTTCCCTCGTCCCGCCTCCTGGCTATTTAGTGAAAGTAACGTATCACGAGTGGAAGATATCTGAGAGACACTCCATGTTCTTTGTAGACGATTTGAGGGAGATTTGCCAAATGTATTACGACCGCGTCTACCTTTGTGAGGGTCAGAAGTGGGATTTGGAGCGTGAAGTTCGGAAAAGGGATTACGAGG
>NW_006263707.1:249829-250442 GCF_000469605.1 Apis dorsata | reverse complement strand
AAAAAAAAAAAAAAAAAAAATAAAAAAAAAAATAAAAAAAAACGGTGAACAATGCGAGGAGAAAGAGAGCAACCATCAGTCGCACGTTTCTTTTGTGCAACCCCCCTCTCTGAATTTCTCTCTTCGCGTTGTCTCTCGTTGTTTCCACCCTCTTTCTGTACATATACGTCTTTTATTTGAGTTTTTTTTCTCTCTCTCTCTCTCTATTTCTCTCTCTTTCTCTCTCTCTCTCTCTCTTTCTCTCTTTCACGATGTTTCTCTTGGAGAACACGTTGAGTGGCTTTTTCGACAAGTTAAAAATCGAACAATGAAATAAAAACAAAGAAAAAACTCTCTTTTATCTTTTTTCTTTTTTTTTTCTTTTTTTTTTTTTTTTTTTTTTTTTTTTTTTTTTTTTTGGCAAACGGAGACAAAACGAACGTGAGAACAAATATCATTTTACCTTTCACTCTTGTAATCTCGTCGGTTTACAACCAATTTTACTCCATACTGTATAATCTTGGTCAGTCCTGTATCGGGGATTTTAACATTTTTATCCTTTTCTCTCTTTTTTCCAAGTTTTTCTTTTCAAATTATCTAATTCTCATATAGATTCCTATATATATAAAAGAAG
>NW_006263707.1:249147-249691 GCF_000469605.1 Apis dorsata | reverse complement strand
TCTCTCTCTCTCTCTCTCTCTCTCTCTCTCTCTCTCTCTCTCTCTCTCTCTCTTTTTCCTTTTTCTATTTTTCTTATCTCTTCTATTTTTTCCATTTTTTCTTTCTTCGATGAAACGTCGTCGATTTATTTATCTGCCTCTCTTTTTCTTCTTCTTCTTTTTTCCGCCTTTCTTTCTCTCTTTTTTTCACTTTCTCCACATTCATCATTTATAGATATATATATAGAATATATTCCGTCCGATTTACTCGCTCTTTTCTTTCTATATCTCTATATAATTTCTATCTATTATTTTATTTCCATCTCTCTATCTCTTTCTCTCACTCTAACCATATGTAACGCAGACATAGGCTTCCCTATGCTTTTTCTAACTAACCACCAGCCAAGAAAAAATGAAAGCTTCCCGCGAGAAATATTGGAAATCAGGGCTGGGCAAGCTTATGGAGGGGACGATTGTCGGTCCATCGTTTTCGATGTGCGCCCGTTCGTTCAATTTTTCCTCGAGTGTCTCGAGTATATATCTCTGATGATTTTGCCAGACGATC